>NW_028270162.1:28490470-28791298 GCF_037043375.1 Chiloscyllium plagiosum | reverse complement strand
TCCATACACGGAACACCCTCTGCGTGAAAAATTTGCCCCTCGAGTCCCTTTTAAATCTTTCCCCTCCCCTTAACCAATGCCCTCTAGTTTTGGACTTGCCCACCCTAGGAAAAGACCTTGTCTACTTACCATATACATGCCACTCATGATTTTATAAACCTCTGTAAGGTCAGCCCTCTTCTTCCAACACTCCAGGGAAAATAGCCCAGCCTATTCAGGCAGGTGGGACTAGTTTAGTTTGGGATTATGTTCAGAATGGACTGGTCGGACCGAAGAGTCGGTTTGTGCTGTAGGTCTCTGATTATTAATGAAGTATTTCAGTGGCAGTAGTATTTAATTGAGATAGATACAGTATACCAAACTATATTATATCTCACAAGGATTTGCATAATATTCTAAATGAAAAAGATAGTTCTCAAAACAGTATTATCACTTGAGTTGGTCAATGAGTAGTATTGAGATAGTAGTGTTTTTGTCATATGTTATAAAGCTGCACCTATCGCCTTGGGACTTACTGGCAATAGTGTCAAAGAAATGAAATATCTCAGTAGAATTAGAAATTTTTTTTAAAAAATTTCAAAAGATCCTACTCCAGTCACTTTTCACACTTTAAGCTTCTGGTCACTTAAGGGCATATGAGAGTCCGAGAGATAATTCTCTCAAAGTTCAACTTAAATGGACACAACAACAAATCTGCCCAACTTACATCAGTTTCATGGCAATATTCCCTAAGAAATACCAGTCAGGACATTTGAAAACAGGATACAGGACAGAAGCTACCTCTTGTACTTCTTGTACAGTTCTGGACTTTGGTCTTGCGTTGTTATTTTCTAGCCTTGTTACTCTATCTGATTTCCAAAATCAATTCTTTGGATCCTGAGTGAGAACTCTATTAGTGAATTACTTTATCATATGAGCAACACTGAATTTTTGTGAAATGGGTGCCAGGACATTAAATGAGGTGTGAACTTGAAATAACTAGAAGATCTCAGCTGCACAAATTCACTACTGTCTACGTGTAGACTAAAATAGAATTAACTCACTTGTGCAAAGCTAATTCATTCGGATATAATGTTGTATGACAACACTGAATCTTGCCCCCAATCTTGTATAATTGAAGTGGGTGTCCCAGGGGTGTATCATGCAAGTCATTGGACTTGCAAGATCCTCACAGCCTAGACTTGAGTGAATAATGCTCACTTGGTTGAGGTGCAATGTAAAAAGTGCCCTTGAGATCTTACCTGAGCAAGAATCATGAGTGGCTAATGTGATAAAGTCGAACTTGAGGCGTTGGGTGAATGACTGCTTCATGCTTTAAAATAATGAAGTAGTTATTTTAAAAACAACAATAAAAAGTATCAGGACTAAAAAAATGAAGTAGCACCAGTCTTTACGGGCTAAAGTCATCTTTGTAATTTGAAGCACCAGAGAGAAGAGAAAATTGGCAATAAAAGCATTAAACACTCACCATACTGTCACTGTAGCATATTCAGTAACTTGCTCTAGAATAATGTTGGCAAACCAACTGAAGAGAGATCCAACTATTTCTTTGTCTGACCAATGATATTTGGCAGGAAGGACAAAGACATTAGAGTGAACGTTGATATTTGTGTGGGTTCGGAGGGGGAAAACAAGAGAAAGGAGGTGGAATGATTTCAGTATGGAGGAAGCCAATTTATTCCATAATTAGCTTGGAATAAGTCCAACCACATGTATCAATGATGACCCATCGCTGACTTAATGTTGATCCATTGTTGCTACTGTGGTTTGTGTTAGCCATGGAATATCAAAGACAGTCACTTCACTTGGACCTATTCTGCTGCGTTGCAGTACACTTTGAACCGTGCTTGGAAACACTGTTGCATGTGTTCAGTTGTGCTCACATTTGTGCTCACATTTGTGTACAGGCAGAGTACCTGTAAAATGTCATAGGTCCAGTGAAATCTCGAGGTTTAGCATATAGTTTGCATGTGAACAAAAACCAGGGCTACATAAAAAAAAACTGGACGGGGGATTCAAGATGGCAGCGACCTAGCAAGTCTGAGTCTACAGTACTCCTCCCAAGACTTGGGCAAAGTGGGTCACCCACCCCCACCACACTCACCAAATCATTTAAAATAGTTTTTATTTAATGTAATTAGTTGTTTAATTCAATTAGTAATTAATTGAATTTAAACAATTTAATCTCCAGTAAAAATGACTAAAGGGAAGGGAGCCCGCAGCTCTCAGCAAGCAGGAACCCCTCCCCCACCCTCTCCAGCTGCAGCAGAGGCATCCGCAGCCGCCCTGGGGGATTTACCTACGGTGTCGAGCCTTGTGGAAATCATCTCCAAACTCGAAGCAAAGATCAACGCTTTTTTTGAAGAATCCCAAAGCCAATGGGACTCGCTCTCGGCCGCACTGCAAAAGCACGGCCGAGACACCAAGGAAATCGAGCGCTGAGTTGGAGGGGCGGAGCTAAAGGCCGCGACCTCCGGAACTACAACACAATCGGCCCTGGATCAGGTCCGGATTCTCGAACAGTGAGTCTGGACCTTAGAGAATCACATTGAAGACCTCGAAAATCGAGGTCGTCGAAAAAATATTCGTTTGCTGGGCCTTCCCGAATGGGAAGAGGAAGGCCAGCTTACAGCGTTCTTTGAACAGTGGCTGCCACAGCTGTTAAATCTGGAGGCTGGATCAGGCCAGGTAAGGGTGGAATGGGCCTACCGAGTTGCAATACACTGGCCTGGCTCGAACCAGCGCCCACGCCCGGTCCTGTTCTGGCTGCAGAGCTACAGGGAGAGGCAGATACTCTTAGAAGCCTCCAGAAATCTTGGAAAAGATCCCCAAGCTATGATCTATAAAGGATCCAAGATCATGTTATTCCAGGACTTTTCCCCAGCCTTGGTCCAAAAGAGGAAGGCATTCGATGAGGCGAAGAAGTGTTTAAGGGACTTAAATATTCAGTACTCCTTACGCTACCCAGCGACGCTACGCTTTAACCATGAAGGGTCCGTGTATAACTTCGGATCGCCGGAAAAGGCTAAGGAATTCTTGGACTCTCTTAGATAAATTGTAAGAGATAATTGATGTTGGTTGCTTTCCCCCCACTCCGGTTTATATCCCCTTTTTTTTATATATTAATCCCTTTTTTTTACTTTACTGTTTAATATTATCTTGGGGGGTGGGGAGAGGGATTTATTTATTTGCTCTCTACTTAACGATTTTCTCCCCCTTTTTTATTCTATATATAGGCTGGGGGGGTCTAGTTAATGTAGGTGGGGGGAGGTGGTTACCTTATCCTATTTTATCTCTGTCTCTAGGAGCGGGGTTGTTTTCCCTTGTTATTTTGTATTATTTTATTTAATTATTACTTGTTGAGGTTGTAATTTTATAGTTATATATGTTTATACATGGTATTAACATTACCAAATATATCCAGGTTTTGGGGTGGGGGGGGGTGGGGTGGGGTGGAGGTAGGTGCTCACTGTTAACTCTAGCCCTGTACTTTATTTGAATTTTCTTCATCCTATTGAGGAGCGCCTGGGTCAAGGATGGGGCACTGGTTGGGAGAGGATACGATGGACTTTTGGAAAGGAAGTGATATGCCCTGCGAACAAGGGGGAAAATCTCCATTTAAATATGTTTTATATTTTTTTTATTTAGAAATAGTTTTTTATTATACTGTTGTGAGTGTATTAGAGAGCCTTTACTTTTGTGAATTTTATATGCTCTATGCTCAGGATGTTCTGGATAGAGTTTCCCCTCCCGAGGGGTCTCGGATTTGCCCGGACGATTATGGTTGATCAGTCGGTTAAGTGGTGCACCTGGAATGTCAAGGGCAGTAATTCACCAGTCAAAAGGAAGAAAATATTATCAAACCTCAAGAAAGAAAGGGTTGATATAGCTCTCCTACAGGAGACACACTTATTGGATAAAGAACACTTGAAATTATGACAGGGTGAATTTGATCAGGCCTTTTTTCTTCTTTTAGCTCAAAAAGCAAGGGAGTTGTTATTCTTATTCGGAAGAATTTCACTTTCAAAATCCTAAATCAGATAAAAGACGAATCTGGATGATATATTCTGATTAAAGCCCTTATAAATGGAGAGGAATATGGGATTTTAAATTTGTATTGCCCCCCGGCACATCCTTTTAAATTTATAACAGAAGCCTTCTCAAAATTGATGGCTCTCGGTGCTCATCATACAATTATAGGGGGAGACTTTAATTGTATTATGGATCCGGAAATAGATAGGATTCCCAAGAGTACTGCAGGAGTATCTCCCAGATCTAGACAATTGGTGGATTTGAACAAAGAATTAGGACTAGTAGATGTATGGAGATGCCTTCATCCACAGGGCAGAGATTTTTCTTTTTACTCCAGTCCACATAAATGCCATACCAGAATCAATATGTTTTTTGCCCCCTCGATTTTTAAAAATTCCATATCATCCTGTAAAATAGGCTGTATAGCAATTTCTGATCACACTGCTGTATATATGGAAATCAAGGCGAGGAACAATGGGACATCCCCTCGGCATTGGCGTATGGACCCCTTCCTGATGAAAGATAGTAAATTTGTAAAATACGTCTCTCAAGAATTTAAAACTTTTTTAGAAATTAATTCAGGTACGGCTAGCAACCCGTCAATGATGTGGGAGACCATCAAAGCTTACGCGCGAGGTTTGATCATCTCATACTCAGCGACCCAGAAAAAATTAAAGGGAGAACAACAGCGACTGCTTGAAGCTTGATTAAAAGCGGCTGAAACAGCATACGCTGACAGACCTCCTATTATCAAATTGCAAAGGATTACGGCCCTTAGGACAGCTCTGAACACCATGCTTACCTAAACGGCTAAGAGGGAAATATTATTTGCAAAACAAAGGTTATATGAATTTGGCGACAAACCGGGTAAATAGTTAGCATTTCTTGCAAAGAAAAAGAAGGCCCCTCAAACTATCACGTCTATCAAGGAAAGCACGGGTATTTTGACTCATGATCATAAAAGGATTAACGCAATCTTTAGAAAATTTTATTCTGATTTATATAAATTGCAGGATTGTGAAGACAGGACTAGGAGGATGCAATCATTTTTTAAAAACCTGACCTTTCCGGACCTAACTCCGGAACAGGTATCGGTCTTGAATGTTCCCCTAACAATCCAAGAAATACTTGACGCAATCAGGCAACTTCAGAGCGATAAGGCACCTGGCCCAGATGGCTTTCAAGCTGAATTCTATAAAGATTTTACAGGAATATTGGCTGGTCCACTTATGGACATGTATAACTACTCATACAGTCAGGGCTGTCTCCCGCCTTCGCTGAAAGAGGCAAATAGAACATAGAACAATACAGCACAGAACAGGCCCTTCGGCCCATGATGTTGTGCCGAACATTTGTTCTAGCTTAAGCACCTTTCCATGTACCTATCCAATTGTCGCTTAAAGGTCACCAATGATTCTGATTCTGCCACTCCCAAAGGCAGCATATTCCATGCCCCCACCACTCTCTGGGTAAAGAACCTACCCCTGACATCCCCTCTATACCTTCCACCCTTCACCTTAAATTTATGTCCCTTTGTAACACTCTGTTGTACCCGGGGAAAAAGTCTCTGACTGTCTACTCTATCTATTCCCCTGATCATCTTAAAAGCCTCTATCAAGTCACCCCTCATCCTTCGCCGTTCCAATGAGAAAAGGCCTAGCACTCTCAACCTATCCTCGTACGACCTATTCTCCATTCCAGGCAACATCCTGGTAAATCTCCTCTGCACCCTCTCCAAAGCTTCCACATCTTTCCTAAAATGAGGTAACCAGAACTGCACACAGTACTCCAAATGTGGTTCAAAGTTTGTGAGAAGATTTGTAGCTCGGGTGCTCGTTGCTGTGGTTCTGTTCGCCGAGCTGAAAGTTTTTGTTGCAAATGTTTCGTCCCCTGTCTAGGTGACAGCCTCAGTGCTTGGGAGCCTCCTGTGAAGCACTTCTGTGCTGTGGCCTTACCAAGGTCCTGTACAGCTGCAACATCACCTCACGACTCTTGAATTCAATCCCTCTGCTAATGAATGCTAATACACCATAGGCCTTCTTACAAGCTCTATCCACCTGAGTGGCAACTTTCAAAGATCTATGAACATAGACCCCAAGATCCCTCTACTCCTCCACCTTACTAAGAACCCTACCGTTAACCCTGTATTCCGCATCCTTGTTTGTCCTTCCAAAATGGACAACCTCACACTTGACAGGGTTAAACTCCATCTGCCACTCCTCAGCTCAGCTCTGCATCATATCCAAATCCCTTTGCAGCCGACAACAGCCCTCCTCACTAGCCACAACTCCACCAATCTTTGTATCGTCTGCAAATTTACTGACCCACCCTTCGACTCCCTCTTCCAAGTCATTAATAAACATTACAAACAGCAGAGGACCCAGAACTGATCCCTGCGGAACTCCACTTGTAACTGGGCTCCAGGCTGAATATTTACCATCTACCACCACTCTCTGACTTCGACCGGTTAGCCAGTTCTCTATCCAACTGGCCAAATTTCCCACTATCCCATGCCTCCTGACTTTCCACATAAGTGGGGAACCTTATCAAATGCCTTACTAAAATCCATGTACACTACATCCACTGCTCTACCCTCATCCACATGCTTGGTCACCTCCTCAAATAATTCAATAAGACTTATAAGGCAAGACCTACCTCTCACAAATCCGTGCTGGCTGTCCCTAATCAAGCAGTGTCTTTCCAGATACTCATAAATCCTATCCCTCAGTACCCTTTCCATTACTTTGCCTACCACCGAAGTAAGACTAACTGGCCTGTAATTCCCAGGGTTATCCCTATTCCCTTTTTTGAACAGGGGCACAACATTCGCCACTCTCCAGTCCCCTGGTACCATCCCCATTGACAGTGAAGACGAAAAGATCATTGCCAACGGTTCTGCAATTTCCTCTCTTGCTTCCCACATAATCCTAGGATATATCCCATCAGGCCCGGGGGACCTGTCTATCTTCAAGTTTTTCAAAATGCCCAACACATCTTCCTTCCTAACAAGTATCTCCTCTAGCTTACCAGTCTGTTTCATACTCTCCTCTTCAACAATACGGTCCCTCTCATTTGTAAATACTGAAGTAAAATACTCATTCAAGACCTCTCCTATTTCTTCCGACTCAATACACAGTCTCCCACTACTGTCCTTGATCGGACCTACCCTCGTTCTCATCATTCTCATGTTTCTTACATACGCATAAAAGGCCTTGAGGTTATCCTTGATCCTACCCGCCAAAGATTTTTCATGCCCTCTCTTAGCTCTCCTAATCCCTTTCTTCAGTTCCCTCCTGGCTATCCTGTATCCCTCCAGCGCTCTGTCTGAACCTTGTTTCCTCAACCTTATGTAAGCCCCCTTCTTCCTCTTTACAAGACATTCAACCTCCCTCGTCAACCAAGGTTCCCTCACATGACCATCTCTTTCCTGCCTGACAGGTACATACATATCAAGGACATGTCGCATCTGTTCCTTGAAAACGTTCCACATTTCAACGACATCCTTCCCTGACAGCCTATACTCCCAACTTATGCTCCTCAGATCTTGTCTTGCAGCATTGTATTTACCCTTCCCCCAATTGTAAAACCTGCCCTGTTACACGCACCTATCTCTCTCCATAACAAAGGTGAAAGTCACAGAATTGTGGTCACCGTCACCAAAATGCACACCCACTAACAAGCCCATCACTTGTCCCGGTTCGTTACCAAGTACCAAATCCAATATGGCCTCCCCTCTGGTCGGACAATCTACATACTGAGTTAGAAAAGCTTCCTGGACACACTGCACAAACATCGCCCCGTCCAATCTACTTGATCTAAAGAGCTTCCAATCAATATTTGGGAAGTTGAAATCACCCATGACTACTACCCTGTGGCTTCTGCACCTTTCCAAAATCTGTTTCCAAATCTGTTTCTCCACGTCTCTGCTGCTATTGGGGGGCCTATAGTAAACACCCAACAAGGTGACTGCTCCTTTCCTATTTCTGACTTCAGCCCATACTACCTCCAAAGGCAGATCCCCCTCGAATTGCCTTTCTGCAGCCGTTATACCATTTCTAATTAGCAATGCCACCCCCCTCCTTTTTTTACCACCCTCCCTAATCTTACAGAAACATCTGAAACCAGGAACCTCCAACAACCATTCCTGTCCCTCTTCTATCCATGTTTCCATGATGGCCACAACATCGTAGTCCCAAGTACCGATCCACGCCTTCAGTTCACCCACCTTATTTCTGATACTCCTTGCGTTGAAGTATACACACTTAAGCCCATCTCTGTGCCCGCAAGTATTCCCTGTCAGTGCTACCTTCTCCACAGCCTCCCTACATTCTTGGACATCCTGAAAAACAGCTAACCTACTTGCTGGACTACAAGTCCAGATCCCATCCCCCTGCTAAATTAGTTTAAACCCCCCCGAAGAGTGCTAGCAAACCTACCTCCCAGGATACTGGTGCCCTTCTGGTTCAGGTGCAACCCGTCCTGCTTGTACAGTTCCCACCTTCCCCAGAATGCAGTCCAATTGTCCAAATACCTGAAGCCCTCCCTCCTACACCATCCTTGCAGCCACGTGTTCAACTACACTCCCTATTCCTTGCCTCACTGTCACGTGGCACCGGCAACAACCTAGAGATGATGACTCTGTCCGTCCTAGCTTTTAGCTTCCAGCCTAACTCCCTGAGCTACTGAATGACCTCCTCACCCCTCTTCCTACCTATGTCGTTGGTGCCAATGTGCACCACGACTTCTGGCTGCACACCCTCCCCCTTAAGGATTCTGAAGACATGGTCAGAGACATCTCGGACCCTGGCACCCGGGAGGCAACAAACCATCCGAGAGTCTCGCCCATGTCCACAGAACCGCCTGTCCGTCCCTCTAACTATAGAGTCTCCTATAACTAGCGCTCTCCTCCTCTCCCCCTTTCCCTTCTGAGCCTCAGAGCCAGACCTCGCGCCACAGACCCGGTCACTGCAGCTTACCCCTGCTAGGCCGTCCCCCCCAACAGTATCCAAAGCAGTGTACTTAATATTGAGGGGAACGACCACAGGGGATCCCTGCACTGCCTGCTTCCTCCCCTTCCCACCTCTAACTACCTCTGTTCTCTGGCGTAACTATGTCCCTGTAGCTTCTATCTATCACCCTCTCAGCCTCTCGAATAATCCTCAGTTCATCCAACTCCAGCTCCAGTTCCCTAACGCGGTCTGTGAGGAGCTGGAGCTGGCCGCACTTCCTGCAAATGAAGTCGGCAGGAGCATCGGTGGTCACCCCTACCTCAAACATCCTGCAGGAGGAACACTCCACTGCCTGCGCTGCCATAACTCTACACTTAGTCTCCAAAACAAGAACACTAAGTACCTTACCTGTTCAGCCGACTGAGTCCTTTTTTTTAAGTTAGAGGAGGAGGGAGGGTGGGAGACACTACATGTGTAGTGTCTCGGGTTCCTTCTCCACTCAACTAACAATCACTTACCTTCCCAACCAGCTTTGCGCTCCGACTTCACTTCCACCCAGCTCCCACCGCTCTCTGCTGTGAAAAGACCGTTGGTGTCGAGGTAAGTTCTTAAATAACAATCACTTACCTTCCCAACCAGCTTTGCGCTCCGACTTCACTTCCGCCCAGCTCCTGCTGAGCTCTGCTGCAAATATCTCTCTTATCCTTAAAAAAGGAAAGAACCCAGAAGGTTGTGCAACATACAGACCAGTTTCCTTGCTAAATGTAGATTTTAAAATCCTCTCTAAAACTTTGGCATTGAGTCTAGAAAGGGTATTGCCACATATCATAAAGGAGGATCAGACGGGGTTTATTAAGGGCCGTAGATCATCCAATAATATCAGAAGGGTTTTGAATGTGATTCAAGCCTGCCATCAGGGAAAGATACCAGGAGTTATAGTCTCATTAGACGCGGAAAAGTCATTCGACAGGGTTGAATGGTCATATTTGTTTTATACATTGGAAAGGTGTTTACCAAATGGGTCTCAACACTATAGTGATCCCACGGCAGTTGTGATTACCACTGGATTAGGCTCGGATAGCTTCGGTGTGGATAGGGACTGCCGTCAGTGATGTCCCCTCTCGCCATTGTTATTTACGCTAATAATTGAACCACTAGCAGAAGCTATACGGGCTGACCCTAATATAACAGCCCCGAGGATTGGTACAGGTAAACATAAAATTACCCTTTATGCAGATGATGTTCTTCTATTTCTCAGTAATCCTTTGATGTCCGTGCCTCGCTTAATCCAAGTTATTAATACATTTAGTGTATTTTCAGGTTACAAAATTAATCTCTCAAAATCGGAGGCTATGCCAATGGGTGGTCTTGCTAGTATATCCCACTTATTGTACGGATCCCACTTTCCCTTTCGGTGGTCCCTGGAGGGTTTTTTTTTATTTAGGCATTTTTATTACCCCAGTGTTTGGTCAGTTATACAAGGCTAACTTTGTGCATTTACTGGAAAGGATAAGGCAGGACCTCCAGCGATGGGGAGACCTTCCAATTTCATGGCTGGGTAGAACAGCACTAATTAAAATGAATGTCCTGCCCCGTCTCCTATATCCTATGAGAATATTTCCGGTGATGCTGCCGAGGCTGGCACTGGGTAAATTATATGGCTGGTTGGGTTCCTTTATCTGGAATCATAGACGGCCCCTTATTAAGCTGAAGAAGCTACAGCTTCCACAGGCAAGGGGAGGATTGGATTTCCCAGATTTTAGGAAATATCAGTTAAGTTCCTTATTAAGTTACATAGCTGATTGTGGATCAAACAAGACCCAATCAATCTGGCTGGACATCGAGGCTTCTCAAGTAAAATGCCCACTTATTAACCTTTTATTTTCAGACAAGAGGAAAATCATTACGGATCACTATAATACTAAACACAATTAAAGCTTGGAATATAATGCGGAAAAATGAGGGCAACTCACATAAAACATCTCCCTATGCTCCGATAGTGGGAGCATGGGGATTTCAACCGGGGTTTACAGATGCCACTTTCAAACTCTGGAGATTCAGGGATATCTCCTGTTTAGGGGACCTGTTTAAAGAAGGGGTCCTGTTGTCTTTTGAACAGCTGCGTCAGAAAATCGGATTACCTACTTGCAAATTCAAGATTACATACAGAAGAAGACTACGTTATTAGATAGTCTTTATAAATCAGATAGAGAATGTAGAGTGCTACGGCCAATGGGGGCATCTTCCGTCAGTACTACTTATCATTTACTACATGATGAAGTATCGGGAGATATGGACAATCTGCTTAAAATGTGGGGTCAGGATTTGGGACTAGAATTCTCCATAGAAACGTGGAATGACATTTGGGAAAATGCCAGAAGAATCACCATCTGTAACAGAACTCAGGCTATCCAGCTGAAGATACTTCATAGGGCCCATATAGCACCGGTTCAATTGGCAAAATGAAAGGCAGGAGCATCTCCAATGTGTCCCAAATGTAAAATAGAGGTGGGCACTCTTGTACATTGCCTATGGGCCTGTCATAAGATCCGTAGATATTGGACTAAAGTAGCAAGTGCTCTAACAGAAATCTTAGGAACGGAAATTAGAGTGGACCCTGTATCTCTCCTTTTGGGCTTTTTGAACTTACCCTCCCTGGATATGCACAGAAAGAGATTATTTTCTATTCTCTCTTTCTGTGCAAGGAAAAATATTTTGATAAACTGGGTGGCTGAGGGCCCCCCTGGACTTTCAAATTGGCACAGATTAATTATGGAATGTATTCCCCTTGACTTCCTTACAAATATGGTGCACCAAAAGACCGAATTATTCCATAAAATATGGCAGCCCTTCTTGAATTATATAAATACAGATATTTCGGTCATCCTAACAAGGACTTTTATTTAATTGAGATGGCGAACCTGGCTGGTCCGGGGCCCCCTGGCAGAGGAATCCCGCATGAATACGGATTTTGTTACATTTGATGTTAATACATTCCGAGCATGTATCTCACGACCCAATTTCTGTGTTATCCGTCGGGTTTTTTTTCTCTTACTTGAATAATGTAAGAGACTTAATTATACACTCTGGTTAGTTGTAGGTTAGATTAGTAGTTAGTTGAGTTTTGTTTTTTTTCTCTCGGTATTTTTCTTTTGTTAAATTTTGGTTATTATTTATTTAAGATTTAATTGTATATCAATGCTTATACTTGAGTTTTTTTTCTATTTTGTAAACTTGTAAAAATGTTAAATTTTCAATAAAAATATCTATTTATAAAACTGGATAGTGTCACACACCTCCCTCCCCTTCCTGGACCTCTCCATCTCCATTTGTGACGACCGACTTGACACTGACATTTTTTACAAACCCACCGACTCCCACAGCTATCTGGATTACACCTCTTCCCACCCTATCTCTTACAAAAATGCCATCCCGTATTCCCAATTCCTCCGCCTCCGCTGTATCTGCTCCCAGGAGGACCAGTTCCACCATAGAACACACCAGATGGCCTCCTTCTTTAGAGACCGCAATTTCCCTTCCCACGTGGTTAAAGATGCCCTCCAACGCATCTCGTCTACATCCCGCACCTCCGCCCTCAGACCCCACCCCTCTAACCGTAACAAGGACAGAACGCCCCTGGTGCTCACCTTCCACCCTACAAACCTCCGCATAAACCAAATCATCCGCCGACATTTCCGCCACCTCCAAAAAGACCCCACACCAGGGATATTTTCCCTCCCCACCCCTTTCCGCCTTCCGCAAAGACCGTTCCCTCCGTGACTACCTGGTCAGTTCCACGCCCCCCTAAGACCCACCCTCTCATCCTGGCACTTTCCCCTGCCACCGCAGGAACTGTAAAACCTGTGCCCACACCTCCTCCCTCACCTCTATCCAAGGCCCTAAAGGAGCCTTCCACATCCATCAAAGTTTTACCTGCACATCCACTAATATCATTTATTGTATCCATTGCTCCCGATGCGGTCTCCTCTACATTGGGGAGACTGGGCGCCTCCTAGCAGAGCGCTTTAGGGAACATCTCCGAGACACCCGCACCAATCAACCAAACCGCCCCGTGGCCCAACATTTCAACTCCCCCTCCCACTCTGCCGAGGACATGGAGGTCCTGGGCCTCCTTCACCGCCGCTCCTTCACCACCAGACGCCTGGAGGAAGAACGCCTCATATTCCGCCTCGGAACACTTCAACCCCAGGGCATCAATGTGGACTTCAACAGTTTCCTCATTTCCCCTTCCCCCACCTCATCCTAGTTTCAAACTTCCAGCCCGCATTGTCCCCTTGACCTGTCCGGACTTGTCCGACCTGTCTAACTCCTTTTCCACCTATCCACTCCACCCTCTCCTCCCTTGACCTATCACCTGCATCTCCTCCCCCACTCACCTATTGTACTCTATGCTACTCTCTCCCCACCCCCACCCTCCCCTAGCTTATCTCTCCACGCTTCAGGCTCTCTGCCTTTATTCCTGATGAAGGGCTTTTGCCCGAAACGTCGATTTTGCTGCTTGTCGGATGCTGCCTGAACTGCTGTGCTCTTCCAGCACCACTGATCCAGAATCTGGTTTTCAGCATCTGCAGTCATTGTTTTTACCTACCTGTTTGAATTATGTTGATTCAAGACAAATGGGAATTGAAAATAGATGTGTTGCAGAAGTTAGAATAGAGAGACTGCCAAAATTAATTTTGAGAAGATAAAGAATGAGTTACAAGCAAAAAAAGTTTACCCACTCTCCTGTACCTGTTAAGTCTAGACAATAAGTACATCTCTGTCGAAGAAACTAAAGGCTTTTGAAATGTGGATGATGACACTTCTATTTACAGACCTTAAGACAATTTAAAAAGTTGAAAATCCAAGAGCAGAGAAAAAGTTTCAATTTCCTGGATGTCACTACTTAAAGTCAAAACTTTGGTCATTTGATCAGAGCTTAAAACCTCAAGATATCGGAAGGCAACTGAAAGATTAGTTAACTTGATGATCTGTCAGAAGATGGTTGCAAACAAGCTGCAGTGGACATCGCACAATGCAAGAGTTCACATTATGCTGATGTTTTCAATACTTATACCTTGTAATAGCTGCAGGTGTCAGCACTTCAGTTACTACAGTGTTGGGTGGGTGGGGGAGTAGAAGTGAGGGGAAGTGATGAGCATTTCAGTAAAAGAGAACTGGAATACCCTGTCTTATGATCAAGCAGATGTACACTTAGTGAATTTGGACACGGATTGATGTTTCAATGCTTTAGGTATCCTGAAGTACATAGTAGCATTGAGAAAAATGAATATTAACTTATGGGACTACGAGATATAGCCCATTCAGCCCATTGAATGGCAAGGTAGATGTAATGAGGTGACTCAACTCCACTTTCCTACCTTTCCCCCATAACCAAATTCCCTTATAAAGTAATCTATCACAGCCTTAAGAATGTATTTAAAAATAAAGCCTCAACAGCCCTCTGCAGTGAAGAAATCCACAGATTCATTAACTTCTGAAGCAATTCCTGTTCCTCTCTCAAAGTGTTCAATCGTTTTAGGGTTAATGTCCTGGAATTGCTGGCTTCATTTCTGAGCCCACCATCAGCAAAAGCATGGCAGCGAATCAAAGTAAGCCCAACAACTAGGTGTGGGTCAACTTCAGCCTTGTTGGCATCAGATCACAGAGACCCAACAAAAAGTAGAGCCAAAACCTGAAGCAGCAATAACTGAATGGTTTCAAAATGACTGGGCAACAATGTCAATTCTACATTTAAAACAAAAATAAAGTGTGACCAAAGCAAAAGAATTTGTCTCAGAGCAAAATGATTGATAAGCAAGTCAACTGGGCTGTATAGTTGAAAGCCGCTCCTTGACTGGGTTGCACCTTTGAAAGGCTACAGAGAATTCCAAAGTTACTCTGCTGAAACTGTACATGAGAGAGAGAGAAAAAAAATCAGCCCAAGAGGAGACTTGCAGCAATGGCCAAGTTATGCCTGTTAAATCTTGGCTACAACGAACAGACAAACCTCTTCCTGGAAATCAAACAAACAGGAAAAATAAGTCAATTTTCTTTGATGTTGCAAATACCCCATAGCCAGTATGCCACGTTCCACAATGGAGGTAACAGTCTCCACTGAGACATTCATTTAAAAGGAAAAATTGGTCAAGTATTTGGATAGAAAACATGCAAGGTAATATAGGTGGGTGGGGGAGGGGAACAAAAGGGAGATTAGCTGTAGATAATGATGCTCACTTCATGCCAGCACAGACATGAAAGTCCAAATGGGAGAGCCTTCTAAATATAAAAAATATTTTTTAAAACTGACAAACAGCAAGCAACAGGAGAGAACAATGTTTATTTTGAAAGTGATTTAAGTACTATTGCAGTTTTACTTTAACTACGTTTGGGCCTCTAATAAAATTCTGGACACCACATTTCAGAAAGGAAGGACATGAGACTGTGTAGTGGAGAAAATATAGAGAACCACCAGGAGACACAAAGAGTTCTTCAAGAAGTAGGTCTTCTATTTGCAAACAAAAAACCGTGACATTGAGAAAGCAAATTCTTGAATGCCCCCAAACCTCAAGGTCCAGTGATGTTAGTTCCCATTATCTCTTTAGTTGTACATTCTACTTAATGTTGTTCTAATGTCACGGTTAGATATTTATTGCTAACTCTGCTACAATGGTCTTTCATTCCAGACCCAACTTAATATTTTCCTAATGTCATGATTAGATATTTATTATCACTTTTCTGCTACAGTGATCTTCCATTGCAGACTAACCTATCATGATAGATATTTAGCTATTCCATCTATTACAATAGTCTCCTGTCTCAAGCTGACTCTACTAACTATTAATTAGATATTTTAATGTCATGTCCCAAATATTTATTGTCCCAATCCCGTCATAATAACACTTAACAGAGAAACTTGCTTTATTACTTGTGTTATCTCATCTCGCCATAGTGACCTTTCAGCCCTAACCTTATTCGGCTAATTGGTGTAAGAATGTTCCACTATGGTTATCTCATTCTACCTTCCACAGAACAGAGATTGTCAGTGGTCTTCATGCTTTAACCCTTCCCATGCTTTCATGTTCTTTATTTTCTATATACCCCTTTTGAGACCTACTTGTCTCACCCAGAGAAAGAAGACAAAAGCTCAGCCTCTCTTGTGCCCAATACAAACAATATAGGTCCCAACATGGACTAAATAATTTTCAGAGTCTGAGACTTAAAGGGTTCTTCCTCCATTCCTGTGGTCCCTTGGGCCAAAAACCTGTCCTCCAATAACCGAACAGGAAAAAAGACCCAACATCCCTCACAATCTAAGACCCGCACATTCTTCAGAAGTATCATCGACGTCTCCACGTGGATATATCCCTTGCACTATGGCAGTTGTCAGATCATAATAATACAGCGGTGGGGTTCCATCAGAGGAGTAAGTCATTCCTGGGGTAGCTGAAATGACCACAAATTGCCATGTAGTGATGTGAACTAAAAAGGACTTAATAAAAGGTAAAACACAACAAAAAATGAAGGCAACAACAAGCAAAACCCCACCTACAATAAGACCAATTTTGACAAACCATGCTCCCCAAGATCCTAATATATTATTCAGCCAATCAAAAGCTGATGACCAAACCCCACATTGTCTTTTAGCTCCCGTTTTAGATTCTTTAGTTTTTTCATATTTTAGTTTAAGATCTCCCAGAGCTAGTGTTGTTAGGTGTAAAGGTACAGCAATGTTCCTCAAACATCACACAAACCCTGCCTTTTTCTGCCAGTATCCAATCTAAGGCCTGTCTGTTTTGCCATGTCATTTTGGTAGTATTGTTCTCCCAAGGCCACAAGGGCATCGTCAGTATAATTGATAAATCTCTGCTGGTTGTAATAAATGTAATTAATCCATTCAGCATTCTTGCTAACTGGGATGAAAGCTTCCCAGCCCACGGCAATCTCATTGCGGGCCTTAAACTCATTAGGAATACGTCTTGACTGTCCTATGCTATCAATCCGAATTGTCAGATCAGGGACGTACCGTCGCTTAGTTCGGCGCAAAGCTGACTGTAATGTAGCATCAAGCTGCGTGTGTGGCGATATAACTACCTCATGTAGGAGCATTACATGGACACAGCTGCCACTCCAGTCAGCGGGCAGCATCGGGCACAACCCTCCTTTCTTGCCACACAGCCACCAAGTATCTGCCAGTGGGACGCGTTGAGAATTT
Source organism: Chiloscyllium plagiosum (assembly GCF_037043375.1). Classification (NCBI taxonomy): domain Eukaryota; kingdom Metazoa; phylum Chordata; class Chondrichthyes; order Orectolobiformes; family Hemiscylliidae; genus Chiloscyllium; species Chiloscyllium plagiosum. The sequence continues at coordinate 28,774,102 of NW_028270162.1, read as the reverse complement.
AAAACAGCCCCAAATGTGGTGTCCACCTCGAGTTCAATCGTATTCCCGCAAAGACCCTTAAAATAGCCGACTGGTGTGGAGCCATTTCGCTTAAAGCTTTCAAAACTCAATCCTTCCCGTATCCTGAAAGTAACCACGGCGAACGTGTAATTAATCTTACTGGTGGACACACCACCGTTGGAGTTGCTGCCTGCCCACATCATCCTGCTGATAGAACATAGAGGCCTGAAGTAGGAGGCACCAAAAGGGGTCATGGGATTGTCTTAAATTGATGAATCATCCGGATTAAGAGGTCGCTTAGAGTGCTGCAAACACCATCGAGTACAGGTGGTCGAGTTATAGGGCATAGGGACAATGTAGTATGAGGTGTTGCCTTAGTACACAAGAAACAGTCCTATCTAGCCTTCATTATGGCCGTATAAGTTTTCCCATTGATACCAGTGATTGTCACGGGTGCGTACCCATGTTAGGGCAGCAAGGTCTGCACTTCTAATACGTCTTTGCCTCCCAGCCTGAAAGAGCCTGGCATTACCAGTCCAGGTCTGCCAAATCAATGGTCTCCAAGTCTGAGTATGCAGGCTTGGCATCAGAGAGGGGGTTTCATCGGCATCCCCTATGTCTTCCCCAGCCCCGCTGCCAGGAGAACTATGCTCCCTATCTCCATCACAGTCATATCTAGAATGATCAGTATCCCCAAGAACTTCACCTGTACCTTGTTTGGAACTCTGCTGAGGGGTACTAGCCTCCTGTGTGCTCTGCCTGTGTCCATGTTTCTCGGCCTCAGCTCCATTTACCTCAGTGTTAGAGTTAGTTTGTGCTGGTGGGAGAGCTTTAATACAATGATTAAGGTGGTACCATATGTGTCATCCTTCCACTTGGATGGCAGTAGGTGATGCCTTCGTCACTACGAAAGGTCCCTCTCTCCTTGGCTCATTCCAGCATCTTCAAAAAACCCGCACATACACCCAATCCCCGGGTTTAATAGGTGTCAGTTCCCTTTGTGTTTCCTGCAGGTGGATAGTCTCACGTATCATAGTTAGCTGCTGCATATATTGCTTAAGTTGTAAGCTTAACCACTCCAAGCTAGGCTCTTTGTATGGGCCTCTCCAACTGGGCACTGGCATAGGTCTACCTGTGAGCATCTCATGCGGTATTAGATTGGTCATGCGATTAGTCTGCATGCAATAACTCATTAGCGCCAGTGGCAGTGCATCAACCCAATTAAGGTTGGTGCTTGCGCAGATCTTGTTTAATTTGGCTTTCAATATCCCATTCATCCTTTCCACCATATCCTGTGACTGGGGATGATACACGCACACAAACCTCTGGTTGATTCTCAAAGACTGCAGCACCAACTTACCTACTTTCTGAATGAAGGCAGACCCACTGTCTGAACTGATCTCTGACGGTATACCAAACCTTGCAATAACCTCATTCGTCAGAAATTTTATTACTGTCCAAGTTCCTGGTTTCAACCTTATTTCCACTGGGCTAGCTGATTTCACTCTCCCCACATCTGTATCATACTGTGACCACAAAATAGCTGGTAATGCATCCAATCACTCATTACCATATTGATCATCTTCCTCCACTGTCACTGGCACGCTCCGCTGGAGTGTTACCTTGACTTCCTTTGGATTCCCTGTCAAGGTGCAGCTTGCTCGGATTTTAATATAGCTGCCATCCCTGGATTCCCAAACCCCTGTTGTGAGCATATGCCATTCCCTAACTGTTTCTACATGCTTGGCCATAGGTCCTAAGTCTTTAGATTGATATCCCTTATTTACCAGTAAGGTTACATTAGTGGTACTCTATACCACTTTTCCAGGAACGCATTTCTCTCTATTTGCAGGATCACTCCCTGCTCCCCTAATGCTATTGCTTCACTTCTCAAATGTTTTGGAGCAGTGACTTCCTGCTGCCACTGCCTCTCTCACACCTCATCCAGAGACTCATCAAATATCACTGTACAGCTCACACTTAGGTGGCCTTGCTTTAGTCAACATCGTCAACACTTCTGCTTCCCACATTCCCCAAATGTCTTGAATATCACTTACTATATCCCTATCCAATAAACATTAACATCTTTAACTTCTTGCATCACTGATTGTGTATTGGCCTTTTCTATGACCAAGCCCTGCTGTCTGCACTCTAATCTTACCTCTAACTGTAGTAAAGCATCCCTACCTAACAAGTTAATTGGCGTCTCTTTAGACACTAATGTTGGCAGAACTATCTCCCTACCTTCCATTTCTAATCTTACTGGAACTGTAAATTGGGTTAACTGTGATTTCCCTGAGAACCCTACAGTTTTAACAAATTTACTTGACATGGGAAGGTGAGAGGCATACCGTGGCTGTACACAAGTGTATGTAGCTCCAGTATCTATCATCACCAGTGTCTGCTGCCCTTCTTTGTTAACTTGTATTACTGGTTCTTGATCAGCCTCTCATGCTACTACAGGGTAGTGCCCCTTCCCACCCAGGTTCTCAGGGCATCCCTAGCACATCCTATATGGGTTAACAGGTCCTGCTGGGCCTGTAGGTGTCTGGGAAGTGGCCACTGGGGATTCCCGCCATCCAGGCTCGTTGTAGGGCAGAGAGGGCCAGGTCCAATAAGGGCAATTCCTCCTAAAGTGGCCTGGTTGATGGCATCCCCAGCACATAAATAATTAGGCTCAAGGAGGGCAGAAATTATCATGTACCTTAGTCCCCCATTCCTATGTCCCTATCCTTGGGGACTCCAGTTCTGTTGAGGCTGTTGTTTAAATCTGCCCTGCCCTGGATACGTCACCTGCAGGAAAGCTTTTCTAAAAACCTCCATTGCTGGCCTGGGACTTTCCGGCCCCCCTTCTGGCTACCTGATAGCACCCCCCCCCAAAACCCCCGGCACTTGGTTCACGCCAGTTTTGATTACTGTGTCGGTTCTTACTGGCAACACCTTTTTAGCCTTCTCTTTTTGTTTCTTTTTAAGCTCTTCAAGCTGCATTTGTGCCAGCTTCCTTTGCACCTCCTCCTGCAGTTCAGACAGTTTCTCTGTCTTTTTGAAACCTTTCAACTGCATGAGCTACATGATCTCTAAATTCCTGGTGGCTAATTGATGATGTCAGACCCCCCCACCTCCTCCAGTCTTGACCTGACTTGGGAGGGCATTGCCTCAATGATGGAATTTCAGAACATTGTGGTCAGCAACTGATTAATCTCTATGTCTTATTCTGTTTCCAGCCTCCACTTCTTTAACTGTTTCTCCAAGTGGGCAGCCAGGTTCTCACTTTCTCCCAGTGGATCCCCTCTCAGAGCCTGGGGGTCCATTTTGGGTGGATAACAGTCTCTTAAGGCCTGCCATACATTCTGTCTCACTCGATCAAACCCGACCCCATCAATCATTGGATTGTCTGCCACATTTTTCAAACAAGCTTGGACCATTATTTCCTTTAACTTCGAGAGCCCTACCGACCTCACCAGCAGTGCCTTCAAGTCTCCTATAGCCAGCAATTGCCCTGTGGTTTCATCTTCAAAAGCCCTGATCCACTTTCCCGCTCCCTCATGTAAACTGGGCAGCATGTTCTACAGCCCTTCCAGATCCTGAGTTCCCCAAGGAATGTATTGTGGGTTTCTCCCCTCTTTTATAAGCAGCGGGAGCATCCTTCCCTGTTGGCCCTTTTTCCCTTTACTGACACTACTTCTCAATAAATCCCCCTTAGGCTCTGAGTCCGATGCTATTTCTAATTCCTCCCATTCTTTAAGTACTGGAGCCTTTTTCTTTCCTTGTCTCTCATCATCACTTTCTGCTTGCTCTGTGTCACTTTCACTGCTTTTCTCTTCAGCTCTTCTTTCGTATCGGAATGAGTATTCCTCAATTGCTTTTTGGTCCCTTAGCCCATACAGCACACTAAGCTCATGTTTCAGCTTTTCTTGCTCTCGTTGTATAACTTCCATTTGTTCCTGCCTGTCCCTTTTCTCTTTCTCTTCTTTCCCTCAGTTCATTTTTGTCTTCCACACTTCCATCCCATTCTAACTGTCCCTCTATTTCTACTGTTCCCTTTATTACTGGACACTGCTTCACTGCCTCTTCATTTGAGTTGGGACGAGGTCTATTCAACTCCTCCACATCTGGGTATGGGGGCGGGAGGAGGGCACTGATTCCTGCTTTCCTGTTTCCCGTAACTGCTCAGCTTGTTCTTTTGCAGCTTCCCTAGTCACCACGGGTGCCTGACAAGCTACCTTCAGTTCCTCACCCTCTTTCCTGAAAAGTTTCAGTATTTCCATCTCCTGATCCCTTTTTTGGTTTCTATTTTTAGATTTATCTTTCAGCTTAATTAATCCTTCCATCTCATTGCACATATGTGTATCAAAGGTACCTTCTTTTGGTCATTTAGTCAATAAATCCTTAGTTTTTTTTTCCCATTTCTCAGAAATTTTTACAATATCATTTCTTGCCACTGGAAATTTCTTCCTCAGTAGCTCAACTGCAGTCCCTTTATCCATCCTATGATATATTTCAATCCAATTAATGTGTTAGCTTTGCTCTCATAAATCACTTCCTCATACCATTCAAGTCTGGTAGTGCCTTGTTCAATAGTATAAGCAATTCCTAACTTTATAACTTGCAATTGTCCCTTACCAATCAATCAATATCTAAATGACCTCAATTGCAGCTTGTTAATACAAACAAACAATCTATTCTCATTCATTCAACCTAAACCAATCTATATCACTAACGGTTTCTTGAGAAATTTCTCTCTCAAAAAAAACTATCTTAAATTCTTAGAGTGCAAAATAAAATCAAAATACCCCTGGATCTCGAGCTCCAGGGAAACAAAACACAAACATTTAACCACCAACAAACAATTATGCATACAAATCAGATCACAATGGTTAAATATACACAGTTGAAACTTTATTGCTGGAACAGCACAGCAGGTCAGGCAGCATCCAGGGAACAGGAGATTCGACGTTTCGGGCACAGGCCCTTCTTCAGGAATGAGCAGAGAGTGTTCAGCAGGAGAAGATAAAAGGTAGGGAGGAAGGACTTGGAGGAGGGGCGTTGGAAATGTGATAGGTGGAAAGAGGTCAAGGTGAGGGTGATAGGTCGGAGTAGGATGGAGGCGGAGAGGTCAAGAAGAAGACTGCAGGTCAGGAAGGCGGTGCCGGGCTGGAGGGATTCGGCTGAGACAAGGTGGGGGGAGGGGGGATGAAGAAACTGGTGAAGTCCAAGTTCATCCCCTGTGGTTGGAGGGTTCCCAGTCGGAAGATAAGACGCTCCTCCTCTGACCGTCGCGTTGTTGTGGTTTGGCGGTGGATGAGTCCAATGACCTGCATATCCTCGGTGGAGTGGGAGGGGGAGTTGAAATGCTGTGCTACAGGGTGGTTGGGTTGGTTCGTCCGGGTGGCGCAGAGGTGCTCTCTGAATCGCTCCGCAAGTAGGCGGCCTGTCTCCCCAATATAGAGGAGGCCACACCGGCTGCAGCGGATGCAGTAGATGATGTGGGTGGAGGTGCAGGTGAATCTGTGGCGGATATGGAAGTTTCCTTTGGGGCCTTGGAGAGAAGTGAGGGGGGAGGTGTGGGTGCAAGTGTTGCACCTCCTGCGGTTGCAAGGGAAGGTGCCGGGAGTGGAGGTTGGGTCGGTGGGGGGTGTGGATCTGACAAGGGAGTCGCGGAGGGAGTGGTCTCTACGGAAAGCTGATAGGGGAGGGGAGGGAAATATATCCTTGGTGCTGGGGTCTGTTTGGAGGTGGCGGAAGTGACGGCGGATGATGCGCTGTACATGGAGATTGGTGGGGTGGTAGGTGAGGACCAGTGGGGTTCTGTCCTGGTGGCGGTTGGAGGGGCGGGGCTCAAGGGCGGAGGAGTGGGAAGTGGAGGAGATGCGGTGGAGGGCACCGTCGACCTCAAATTCACCTGGACAGTCTCGGACTCCTCCCTCCCCTTCCTAGACCTTTCTGTTTCTATCTCAGGCGACCGAATCAACACGGACATCTACTACAAACCAACCGACTCCCACAGCTACCTGGACTACACCTCCTCCCATCCTGCCCCCTGTAAAAACGCCATCCCATTCTCCCAATTCCTTCGTCTCCGCCGCATCTGCTCCCAGGTGGACCAGTTCAAAATACGTACAACACAGATGGCCTCCTTCTTCAAGGACCGCAATTTCCCCCCCGACGTGGTCGACGGTGCCCTCCACCGCATCTCCTCCACTTCCCGCTCCTCCGCCCTTGAGCCCCGCCCCTCCAACCGCCACCAGGACAGAACCCCACTGGTCCTCACCTACCACCCCACCAATCTCCATGTACAGCGCATCATCCGCCGTCACTTCCGCCACCTCCAAACAGACCCCAGCACCAAGGATATATTTCCCTCCCCTCCCCTATCAGCTTTCCGTAGAGACCACTCCCTCCGCGACTCCCTTGTCAGATCCACACTCCCCACCGACCCAACCTCCACTCCCGGCACCTTCCCTTGCAACCGCAGGAGGTGCAACACTTGCGCCCACACCTCCCCCCTCACTTCTCTCCAAGGCCCCAAAGGAAACTTCCATATCCGCCACAGATTCACCTGCACCTCCACCCACATCATCTACTGCATCCGCTGCAGCCGGTGTGGCCTCCTCTATATTGGGGAGACAGGCCGCCTACTTGCGGAGCGATTCAGAGAGCACCTCTGCGCCACCCGGACGAACCAACCCAACCACCCTGTAGCACAGCATTTCAACTCCCCCTCCCACTCCACCGAGGATATGCAGGTCATTGGACTCATCCACCGCCAAACCACAACAACGCGACGGTCAGAGGAGGAGCGTCTTATCTTCCGACTGGGAACCCTCCAACCACAGGGGATGAACTTGGACTTCACCAGTTTCTTCATCCCCCCTCCCCCCACCTTGTCTCAGCCAAATCCCTCCAGCCCGGCACCGCCTTCCTGACCTGCAGTCTTCTTCTTGACCTCTCCGCCTCCATCCTACTCCGACCTATCACCCTCACCTTGACCTCTTTCCACCTATCACATTTCCAACGCCCCTCCTCCAAGTCCCTCCTCCCTACCTTTTATCTTCTCCTGCTGAACACTCTCTGCTCATTCCTGAAGAAGGGCCTGTGCCCGAAACGTCGAATCTCCTGTTCCCTGGATGCTGCCTGACCTGCTGTGCTGTTCCAGCAATAAAGTTTCAACTTTGATCTCCAGCATCTGCAGACCTCACTTTCTCCTTAAACTATACACACACACACATAAATCAATCTCTCTCAGCCAGAGCAGAACAATTAGTTTAGATTAGATTAGATTAGATTACTTACAGTGTAGAAACAGGCCCTTCGGCCCAACAAGTCCACACCGCCCCGCCGAAGCGCAACCCACCCATACCCCTGCATGTACCCCTACATGTACCCCTTACCTAATACTATGGGCAATTTAGCATGGCCAATTCACCTGACCTGCACATCTTTGGACTGTGGGAGGAAACCGGAGCACCCGGAGGAAACCCACGCAGACATGGGGAGAACGTGCAAACTCCACACAGTCAGTCGCCTGAGGCGGGAACTGAACCCGGGTCTCTGGCGCTGTGAGGCAGCAGTGCTAACCACTGTGCCACCGTGCCGCCCACTTAAACAGACCCTTTGTTCATTTCCAAAAATCCTATTATCCCACAGGCCTTATCTAAAACATTTAACAGTCTTGTAATGCTATAACACTGACTATTCTCTGCTATTTTAATTTTAATTATCCACTATCAATCTGCCGGCTTTCTAAACAGGTCTATCAGCGCTTCAGTAAAACAATTTCCCCATATTTATTCTGCCCTATCTACCTATAGGATCTTATAAAACAATTTCCCCTTCTTTATTCTGCCCAATCTATCTATAGGGTCTTATATTTCTGCTCTATTTATAGGGTCTTATATACACCACATGGAATTTTTACTCAACAATTGCTACTTTCTATTCTTACTCACCCCTTACTCCACTGCGCAGTTTTCTTGACCAATTCTCCACGTCTCCTTCAGCAGCAATTTACCCCTCGCCTTTGGATCTTGGGTCAGAGAGATCCTCTTGGAGGTTCCCACACCTCTGAGTCCCAAGGACCACTTGAAGCCAACAGAATATAGTCCGAATTCACAGCAAAATGCTAACCTTGTTTTTTGTTGGGTACCCTTATTCTGTCAGTCTCGGGAGTCCCCCGGTGGACCAAGAAGCACCCTGTTACTGCCGCCCTCTGTCCAGGTGGGTCTCTGCATGACCCTGCTCGCAGCGCCAAATTTGTTGTGGAGAAAATATAGAGAACCACCAGGAGACGCAGAGAGTTCTTCAAGAAGTAGGTATTTTATTTGCAAAACAAAAAACCATGAAATTGAGAAAGCAGATTCTCGAATGCCCATGAACCTCAGGGTCCGTGGATTTTTATATCATTTTTTATCATGTTTCTGTCAGCTTATCAGCATGTCCAACTATATTAATCAAAGTACCTCACTCTAGCTACACAATAAACTAGTGATGTTAGTTCCCATTATCTCTTTAGTTGTACATTCTATTTAATGTTATTCTAATGTCACGGTTAGATTTTTTTGCTAACTCTGCTAGTGATCTTTCCATTCCAGACTAACCTGATATGATAGATATTTAGCTATTCCATCTGTTACAATAGTCTCCTGTCTCAAGCTGATTCTACTAACTACTAATTAGATATTTTAATGTCATGTCCCAAATATTTATTGTCCCAATCCTGTCATAATAACACTTAACAGAGAAACTTGCTTTATTACTTGTGTTATCTCATCTCGCCATAGTGACCTTTCAGACTTAACCTTACTTTGTGTAAGAATATTCCACTATGGTTATCTCATTCTGCCTTCCACAGAACACAGATTGCCAGTGGTCTTTATGCTTTAACTCTTCCCATGCTTTTATGTTCTTTATTTTCCATAACCTGCACATCTTTGGACGGTGGGAGGAAACCAGAGCACCCGGAGGAAACCCACACAGTCAGGGGGAGAATGTGGAAACTTCACACAGACAGTCACCCTAGGCTGGAATCAAACCTGGGACCTTGGCGCTGTGAGGCAGCAGTGCTAACCACTGCGCCAATGGAAAATTTTGCACATAGGGAGTAGTTTGGGATTTGGAATGCAGACAAATCCAACCATGGCTTTCAAAAGGAAAAATTGGAATTTGCAGGACTATGGGGATAGGTGGAGTGGGAACTGTGAGATGATCTTGCAGGGGAGTGATAGACATGGAGGACTGAATAGCCTGTTCTGGGACATCCTCACCCAGTACTAACTCTGGAATTCACAATTACACTAATCAGTTTTTATGCCTAAACGACAATGAATACTCTTGTGAAATTGTCAAAGCAAGGGGACTTGGTGACAGACATGTGCTGCTTATTTAGGTCAAAAACAATGATGTTTCCACAAACAGTGACAAGGTGGTGACAGTGGTAGTATCCATATATCTAGGCCTGGGTTCAGGCTGCACTGGCAGAGTTTAAAAATCTGAACAGGTTGATTGGAAAATAAAACAGACACATGTGAACCATGCTTCTGATCTGCTATGGGATTAGTCTCAGATAGTACAAGAGATTTGTTGCTTTTCCTTGAAATGTAAATCCCAACCACATGGAATGCCTCTCACCTGCATTGTTCATCAATTATTAAGCCAGTTTGTTCATCAGATTGGTGTCATTTGATCCATAGATCAAATTTCTCCATCATCTGTCATCAGACAAATCTATTTCCACCACTTTTGCATCATGCAACTTTCCCTTCACAACAGCTCACTTGTTGAAACCTTTATTTATAGGTGTGTTGATTAGACCAACTCACTCCTGGTTGGTCTCTAAAGTTCTGCCCTCAAATTGAGAGAGTCATCCAAACCCTGCAAACCTTCATTTTCAAATGGCATCACAAACACAGCTCTAGGATTTCCTCTGGCCCCAGTCTACAAAATTTTAATTGAGTCATCAATTACCTCAGTACAACTTCTGGAATTTCCATCTTCCTAGTTAAGGCACAGCTCAAAAAACCTTTTCAACCAATCTTAGTGATCTAACTTAGTATCCTCTACATGGACAAGATTATTTTGTTTGATGTTCCTATGGTACCTATTGAAGTTGTGGTACAACTTGATCAACCACCAGGGGGTGACTTGAGTACATCTATTTAAGTGTATGAAAAGGAAAACCAGTTTTAAAAAGTTGAATTCTGAAATGATCTAAAAAAATTCACCTCCAATCACTCGCAACTTTAATGTAGCCAATTTACAATGTTAATCAAATGCAGTTTTTAAATAAATATTTTTATTAAAGATCTTTTTAAAATCTTTTACAAGATATCTATGTACAAAAAAAGAATAACACCAAAAAACAGAAAAGTAGAGGCAGTACAATAGAGTCATATCGCGATACCATTAGTAATGAACAACCTACTATTCTACCAGAACAAACATATCTACTTAAACTAAATTCAAGTAACTTAAATTAAATTATATCTCACTACTTTTATCTATTTCACTCATCACACCTCCACTAAGGCTGCCATCCCTGGGAGCACCAGCTATAGTATTCTTTCTTCCCCAACCTCCTCCTCCCAGGGCCCCACAGATACCCATTCTGATTCCCACAGCTATACCATGGCCCTAATTAATATTGCTGATAAGTCTGCATCAATATAATTTAAAAAGGGCTACCACGTCTCGTAAAACTGTTCCGTTTTGTGGTGCGTCATATTTATGAGGTAGTTTTGGGAGAGATGCTCTATAACCAGCCTACACTACCCCACAAGACCTGAGGGTTTTCCGATGTCCAATTCACTAGAATGTTCTTTTTTTTTTACATAGTAGGTAAGAATGTTACATAGTCTCTTCCCGTGTTCCCCCAGAGAGGGCAAATTTGGCAACCCCAGAAGAAGAAATATCGGATCCACGTTACTTTCAATCCCCAGGACGTCCTTTAGCTCCCTTACTATAGCACTCTGGATCTTACAACATGACCAATAGCAGTATGTGAGAGTGCCTCTATTAACTTTACACTTGGGACACCATGGTGACGCTCCTCTCTTGAACTTAGCTAGACTCTCTGGTGACATATGGACCCTGTGTAAGCTCTTCAATTGCATGGCCTGTGCTCTGTTACATACTGAAATTTTCCTTACATATCTCCATATATCTTCCCGTACCTCCGATAAAATATCTTCACCTAACTCTTGATTTCACGTCCTATGGAGTCCTTTCACATCCCCCAAGGCACAACTTTTCTGTAAATGATACAAAGTACTGAGTGAAAGAGCACTCATGCACTGGAGTACTCTTTTCTCCAAGTCTGACTTGTAACACTGAGCCAGAAGTGTGGTCTTCCTCTGTATATAATTCCTTAGCTGAGAGTACCAGAAAAGGTCCCGATTAGACAATCCATATTTCTGGCTTAACTGACTAAATAACATCAAGACCTCCCCCTCGAACAAATCTCCCAGGCATGAGATTCCCTTATTCTCCCATAACTTAAAGCAGGAGTCCATTGCCCCACAGGTTTAAATCCTTGAGTTCCCACCAATGGGGCAAACGGTGAGGTCTTTAACCAACTGCCCTCATCTTGCCTCATCCTACAGGCTTTCACCATATTTAAAATGATTGGATTCTTACACTGCTCGGTCACAGATTTCATCTTATCCATAAATAATAAACTAATTAGAGGACATCTCAACTGCGAGACTTCAACATCAAGCCAAATTGATTCAGAATTCCCCCATACCCAGTCACCAACTTACGTGAACAGGGCGCTTATTTGATATTTCGAAAGATCCACCCCTCCCTCACCCTGCGAAAGATGCAATTTAGTGAATTTAATTAGAGGGCACCTGTGGGACCCAATAAAGGCTTAGCCAACCATTGAGTCTCCATAACACTTGTCTGGATAACAACAGGAGAGGAAGAACATTCACCTTAATCAGGGTTATTCGGCCCAACCATGATAACGGTAATCCCTCCCACCGCTGCAAATCCTGTTTTATCCTCTCCAATAGTTGTACATAGTTAGCTTTATACAGCTGGCAGAAGGAAGGGGTAATAAAAATTCCCAAATACAAAAAAAATCCTTTTGACGACCATCTAAACAGGAATGGCATTCCATCCTTCAGATTAGGCACCTCCACAAATTCCCCTCCACCAGCGTGGCTTCCAATTTTGTAAAGTTAATCCTATAGCCCGAGAAGCCACCAAGTAAATTAATTGTTTGAATCAATCGAGGGACAGACTTCTCCGGATTGGCCAAGAACAAAAGGACATCGCCAATATATAGGGTGATCTTATGCTCCCCCATTCCTACCCTTGGTGCTATTTCAGGATTCCTCCTGATAGCCTCAGATAATGGCTCAGTTGCCAAGGTGATTAACAGCGATGAGAGAGGACACCCCTGTCGACTACATCTCCCAATAGTAAAGTTATCTGACTTCGCACTATTTGTAATGACTGCCGCCTGAGGATAATTACATAATACTGCCACCCATCTGGCAAAGGATCCCCCCAGACCAAAGCAGTCTAGGACCCCAAACAGATACAGCCATTCTATCCGATCAAACGCCTTTTCTGCGTCCAGGGAGACCACCAAACCACAGATCAATTTTTGCTGGCATACCTGCACTATGTTCAGTACCCTCCTGATATTGTTGGAGGAGCTATGACTCTTAACAAAACCCATCTGATCTTCTTTTATAATATAGGGCAATACCTTTTCCAACATCAGAGCCAGCATCCCCTAAATCTAACATTGATCTTCTTTAACTCATGGGTAACCATGCCAGCCTTCTCTATAACAGACATAATAGATTGGAAAGCTTTTTTCCTCCTAGCCAAATATGCCAGCTATCTTCCTGGCTTATCTCCAAATTCAAACAGTCTTTGTTTAGCAAAGGAGACCTCTTTTTTTGCCACATGTGTGCAATTAGTTGACATCCACCCGGAGAGCTGTGACCCACTGCAACTTGACCAAAGAGGGCCTGTTATAATATACTTCCTCAGCCATTTGCAGCCGGGCCTCCAGCCTCCGCTGTTGCTCCTCCCTCTGCCTCCTAGTCACAGATACGAAGTGGTCAGGTCTCATAAATATGCCTCAGTGGGCTCCTAAAGCATTGCCGAATTACTGGCCGTACCTGAGTTGGTACCCTGAACTCTCTTCAGATGTACTCAACAAATTTGCTATCCCTTAACAGAAATGGGTCCATATGCCAGTGCCGTGCATCCATTCCACTACCCTTGATTTTTACATCTAAAAACACTGGTGCATGATCTGAGACAGATATATTCCCAATTTTGCACGCCAATGTTATGTCCAAACCATCAGTTGGCATAAAACAACATGTCAATTCGTGTATGGCACTTTTGTGGGTTGGAGTAGAAAGTAAAGTCTCTTTCATTAGGATGGAGATGCCTCCACACATCCATTAGTCCCAACTCCTCACGCATGTCCACCAACTGCTTAGACTGCGCAGGCATACCTGCCAGGCCTCTTGGCACTCTGTCAATCTCTGGATCTATTAGGCAATTAAAACCCCCTTCTATAATCGTGCAGCACACCCCATGATTCATTAATTTAGCAACTGCATCAATTACAAATTTAAAAGGGTGTGCCGGGGGACAATATACATTTAAGACGCCATACTCTTCTCCATGTATTAGACCTTTAAGAATGATAAACCATCCATGCTCATCCTTAATTTGCTCTGTTACCTGGAAAGGGAGGTTCCTTCTTACCAGTATAGCCACTCCTCTACTCTTAGAGCTGAAGGTCATAACCCCTTTGCTGCAGTTGTAGATGTTCCTTATCAGTTAGATGCGACTCTTGCAGTAGGGCATGTCCACTCTTTCCTTCCTAAGGCTTGACAAACACCTCCTTTCTTTTAGTTAAAAATCACACAACACCAGGTTATAGTCCAACAGGTTTAATTGGAAGCACAAGCTTTCAGAGCACTGCTCCTTCAACCTTCTTTCTTTAATAGGGGAATGGCTCCCTTTTTTATTCCAGGTGCACCATCTGAACAAATCACTAGCCATGGTCATCTAGGGCAGCCTGTGGTTTCCCAAGAAGGGGAAGCTTATCTGAGGTGTGATGGGCGATGAAGACATTAACGCTATGAAGTCTAAAAGCAACTCCTATAAAAACTATTATAACTAAAAAAAATTACAACATTTAACTGAAGCAAACACCCAAATAACCCCCAAAACACTAGAGATCTTCCCCACTGGGGGCATTTCTCCCTATCCTTGCTACCATCTTAACTCCCTCTAGCTGATGCCATTCCCTAGCCCCAGGCAATTCACAAATGGAGGAAAACCTGTTATTTACTTTGAGCATTAACAATGGATGCCCATCACCCCCCATAACCTCCACTCATCTTAACCACAGGTATGGTCACCCCCAATGCAATAAAGGCCCCTGATATATAAACCAATACCGGTTTTACATCAAGGCTGAACGTGTAAAGCCAATAACCACAAGAAAAAAAAAGGGGAGAGAGAAGAGAAAAGAAGGGGCAATAAAACAAACCCATACTATTGTCTGCAACGATGCCCCCTCCCCTTCCTTTAATTTAAAGAATTCAAAGTGTGCCTTTTCTGCAGAGTCAAAGTTATATACCATTCCCCCCATGGGTGAAATACAACACGGCTGGGTACCTCAAGGATTATTAAGTGTTCAGGTCCCTTAATTCTTTCTTGACTTCATCATATGCCCTTCTCTTAATTAGGCCTCCTGAGAAGTCCTGAAAAAAAACATTATCTTTGAGCCTTTGTACATTAAAGCCTGTGAATTTCTTCCCAGTCTTCTTGCTGTTTCAATCACTAACTGCTTTTCTTTGTATTACAGGAGCTGCACTAGGACCGCGCAGGGGCACGGCTCTGACCTGGACCTGCGCGTTGCAATCCAGTGGGCCCGCTCCACACTCACCAGGCCCGACTCCAACCCCAGGAACTTCGGGAGCCACCTCTCCAGGAAGCCGACGAGGTCCTTGCCTTCCTCGCATTCTGGAAGACCCTTGAGCCGTATACCTTTTTCTCCTATTTTCCAGATCATTGACTGGTTCCTGAAAGACCTAAACCTGGTCTTCCAGGGTTCGGATCCTTCCTCCCGAGACCTCCGCCATGGTCTCGGATGCCGCGGTGCTCTCCTCCACTGCCTCCATTCTTCGATCCAGTAGTTGGATTTCCTGCTCATGCTTTTTCAGCGTGGCAGATAGTGGTTCTACTGTTGCTTCAATCTTCTCTCAGAGTTTGGCAAACTCAAAGAGTAAATGCTGCTGCCCCATTAGATCCAAAGGGGCCGCCCCAGGAGTTTGAGCACTGGCTGCAGGCACCCCTGATGCAGTAGGGGAGTGCCCTGCCTGCTGTACTCCTTTAGGCCCCTTTCCTTCATTAGTTTTCATTTTGGAATCAAAGCTGTCACAGACAGTTTCAGCAGCTCCAGATGGTCAGCAAGTTTAAATTAGCACTTTTTTCTCCTGGGGGTGGTTGGTGAGGGGAGGGGGAGTAAAGGTCTACCTTGCCTGGGGGTATGGCACAAAGTCCAGCATAGCAGACCACTCAGACTGCCACCATCTTGGATCTCAATCAGATGCAGTTTACTCATTTCCTATGTAGCACATACATAAAGCATTGTTCTTACCCCAAAAGGTCTCCCTGCTTGTGATAAGGAAGCATCCTTGCTTCTATCCTTAGCAAGGCCTTTTATAAACTAAATTCTTTATCCTGTTTAGGTGGCACTTACAAATACTCTGAAACTGTTCAACTTAGGTTTTTTTACAACATAGGTTGAAAGTTAGATGGGATATAGCCAGGCCCAAGGAAATATACTTCAAATTTGCAGGCATTGACAGATTCCCAGAGGAACTTTAGTTCATGACAAAGCTGATGTTTCAATAAAGACTTGGGTCAAGTGTTACATGTCAATTTTGCAGCTACACTAAAGCACAAGTCATGTAACAGAACTAATTTGCAATAAATCATTAACAACAGAAAAAAAATTCAGTGATGGAATTCACATTTGAGTATGTAAGTGTACCTATTTTTAGCAGAACAAACTTTAAGAAAAAAACAAAAGTTTTGATAAACAACTATGGTTAAACAAAACAAGTTAGGTAACTTGACAAATGGTAAAACACCAACTGGATACATAAATGTAAAATAAAAACAATGAAACATTTTAATTTGGCTCCCTCTGAAACAGAGGGAGCCGTTGAAAGGCTGGATGGACACCATCAGGAAAATGCATTCTATTCTGCACATTGCCTGAGGATGATGGAGATTTTTTTTTCTAATTTTGCAAGTCAAATAAGAGAACAACTACAATATTCAGTTAGTGTTAACATAATATAGAGAGATATGCCTGGTAGGAATACAACTAGATTCAGGAAGTCAACATTATACATTGCAAATCTTACTTTTTCTAGTGAACCTCCACAACTGCAGGGGAGGTTTGAAATGGGAGGCGGGGGTGGGGGGTGAATTTAAAAGAAGAGATTTCAGTTAAAAATCAAAAGTGCCAGAAATATTAAGCAGCATCTGTGGAGACAGGAGAAATGAAGTTGTGATGAAAGGTCGTGAGCCTGAAACAATTTGACTTGGTCTCAGATGTTACATGATCTTTCCAGCATTGATTTGCACTATCTGCAATATTTTGCTTTGGGAACAGATTTCCTCTGCTACCAGTCACTGGTTATTTTAGGAATACTTGCCCAGGAGACAAACCTAAATGCTTGTACTTTTGCTATTATATTGAAAAGTAATTATAAACTGGTATGATTTTCAATTAATGTACACCGACCTCTTCTGGCAAGCATGCACCTTTGACTCCACAGAAGGTGATTGACAGTTTTTGTTGTCAGTTCCAGCATGGCCAGCAGGGGGTGTCAGTTATATGACTCCTTGTGTTAGGAATCAATAAAGTCCAGGAAAGACCACTGTCTAAGACACTTTTCATCACAAGTTATGATATGTCATTACAAGCCCAGGAAAAATACATCTGCCAATTTAGAAGAAACTAATACTTCAAGTTCCAAGAGAGAAAGCAGATCTCCAGGACCTCCACTGCCAAACTGTTCCTTAAAGGTTTCAAAGCTAGACAAACTCAAGTATGACACAGACAGTTGGTTGAAGCTGGTTTTAGAGGTTCCCGTTTGAAAATCACAGGATCTCTGCTTTACTGGCTGGGCCAGTATTTATTCCCATCCAATTTTCCAGATAGCAGTGGAGTTAACTTTGCTTTAGGTAGGCCAATAATTTCCTTCCCTAAAACATTAGTGAACCAGATGGGTTTTTCTGAAACTGGTCAGTGGTTTAATATTCATGACACTTGATTCCAGATTCTGAATTCACATTCCACCATGTGCTGTGATGAACCTTGGTCTCATTGGGCTGGACTAGTCTAGCAACAATAGCACTCAGCCATTGCCTCCCTGACTGATTGGTGTACACGCACAGACTTTCCATCCAGATGACCAAAAGTCAAACCATTTGAAATTTCACAACATAACTGCAATAGGTTTTTTTGTATTTAAAAATTGGGGTGGAGAGACAGATGGTGATAGAGAAGTTGGGAACTGAAAAATATCTAGTGATCCCAGTTCAAACAGTGAAAACTGAGTGCAGTTTAGATCCCTTTTTTAAAAAAAATTGCTTGAGATCTTCCGCAATTAGGAGACTAACTCAAACACTCATCTCGGTAATTGCAACTCTTGACTGCATTTTGTAAACAACTAGTCTTCAAAGATTCTGTACGATGTCAGATCAGGACATTACTGCTATTGATTACAAAATATTCCCAAATGGTGGATTCCTTGCCCTACAGCTTGTCCCAGTATTCCTTAACACCCTCAAGGACAAACCCAGCTGTAGACTGCTATTTTGATTAATTAGTGATGGAGGAGGCAGCAGGAATGGAGATAGCTGCAGATCTGCCAGTTAAGTTAAATCAGTCTTTAAAAGTGCATTGTATTTTTGCTGCCCATGACTAGACAGATTCTGTGCTAAGGTTAATATTAGTAGGTCACATCTAAGGCGAATGCATGGAGCTGAATAGAGCTTTAAGCCTGGGTAAGGGGATCCTAAAACTGTTGAAGGGTGATTTTAGTGAATTGGTCCAATTAGTGGAGTTAATAAACCTGCACAAAAATACTGCATTGGAGACAAACCTGAAAAATAATCTCCATATTTTGGAAACAAAAACTACAGGCACTAGTTTTGATAAATTTGAACCTCAACCAAAAGCCTGTCTTAGAGTGACTTGCCTCCACAACTGTCTGACAATGAGGGGCATAGATTAACCAGCCTTGGGTGGTGCCAATTAGATTGTACTAATTACAAACTAATTAGTACAATCTATAATTGAGAATTTGAATTAAGAACAGAAAATACAGGAACTAGAGTCTGGTACTGGTAGCAAAAGGTTGCCAACATAGCCCATGTTAGCAGAATAGACTGCATTGACTAGAATGTTTTACTAATGGATTGCAATAAGTGAAAAGTTAACTTAAGGATTAAGCATATGGATCTTCAGGAGGGATTTGATATTGCCCAAACAAAAAATTCTGACTTAGATGCTTTGGGGTAAGCTTTTAGAAGTGCCATGATTCAGTATAGGAGGAGATCTTAAGAAAGCTGTAGTCCAAGTTTGGGAGAGAGTTGTCGGGGAAGTACAGGTTAAAAAAGTTGTCAAATTATATACTTAATTCCTAGCTCCTAGTCACTTCACTGAATCATTTTTTAAAATCTAATAACCTGTATATGAATAGGTAGTTGATTTCATACTCTACTTCAAGCTAGCAGCAATTGAAGCTACAGTTATATTTTTGATTGTGAGAACCAGGGAGTTATGGAACTCCCAAGAGGCCATTGGACCATCTTCTGTAGTTGCTGACTGAGCAGATCATTGACTGACTCGAGATTCTGGTTTGTAGCCTTGCAGGTCAGTACTATAGGAATTTGCAAGCTTGTCTCTAAATGAGATTGACACATGTCGTCAAGGTGGGCATTGCCTGGTCTCATCTAAATACTACCTAAAGGCACCTAAAAAAAAGGGTTTCTTATCTAATTTTAAGTCAACCCTCAGCCTCGGAGGAGGCTATGCCATTAGAAAAATGGCTAGGCTAAAGCCAGCTTTGAATTGATGCTCCACCCAAGAGATTTTTCCTTCCATACAAAAGTGATAGATTCAAACTTGCTGTTATTACAACAGCACTTTTGTTTGCTCCACTCTTAACTGAACACAACCTGTCATTTTCAATAAGTGCTTTTAAATCATCCTTTGCCTGTGATTATGGCATTTTGGATACAATTTACTCTAGTCTAGGGCTTTATTACATAAATAAACAGTCAATATTTGAAACCATGCACAAGTTGCAAAATGTAGTTTTATTTTGGAATCTCAGCCACTTGCTTCAGTAATCTCTTCTCCAGCTAGTGTGTATGCTGGATCTTCTATTTGTACAGGCTTAGAAACAGGACTCCCAAGAAGCAAGCCAATAGTGGGGTAGACAGAAGTACAACTCATCTGTAAAAGATTGTTAGATAGAAATTTAGTAGTCTATCTAAAGACCAAAAACATCTAATGCACATTGGAGGGAGAGAAGTCAGGATTAGATAGATATTTTAGTAGCTTTCACAAAATAGAAAGACAAGGCAAGGTTATAGGGTTTGGACCCAAATATGGGTAACGGATTTCTTTCAATGCTGCTGCTAAAACTTGTTATAGCAAATTAACTAGATTGGTTGTCATTTGTCAAGTGACAGGCTGGATGTAAGGATCAAGACCAAGTCTCATTGAATGCTATCTACTTGTAGACTTTTTAAACCAAGGAACAGGAGAATCGACATTTCAGGCATGAGCCCTTCTTCAGGATCATGCCCAAAACATCGATTCTCCTGTTCCTTGGATGCTGCCTGACCTGTGCTTTTCCAGCAACACATTTTCAGCTCTGATCTCCAGTCCTCACTTTCTCCTACAAAGTAGAGATACTCAAATTTACAACTAAATCTTACCTGAAGTTCTGGATCTCAACTAGTGTACTTTCACTGGACCAACTTTAATCAAGCTGACAACACCAGCTTTTAATTCTGAAAAAAATTAAAAACAAACACCAAGTTGTAATATATTATGCATCTATCCAGATAACAGACATAAAATCTTTACCTCTTTTGTGACGCATTTGGCAGATTGTGTTGCAACAGTCACACTGGAAACTTTGCAATGGGGCATCCAAAAGCTGCCATCTAAAGGAGAGATTAAAAACATCACTTCATTGTACTGAATGATTTTTAAACTATTGAAAAGATGGGGTGCAGTTCCATACTCTACTCTATGATGCAGTCATGCATTTCCAGAGGAATGAAAAGCTCAGCACTCTGCTAGGATTCAAATTCACTAAGTGATTCAATTTCATCTTTCAGTATTAAGAACTTTCCATTTAAGATATTGTTGAATTAGAATGGTATGGATGTGTTGGGGGGGGGGGGGGGGGGGGGGGGGGAGGAAAGAGGGAAGTGCTGATGGTTAGAGTTGGGGAAGCATGAAGTGTAAAGAGATTAGAAACTAGATTCATTTTTGATCCATCTTTCTACTAGCATATTGATCAAACTTGCTCATTAAAATCTTCAAACAAAGCATGAAGTCAAGTAACTTCTGCTACCCACCTTTCAGTTTGCTGATCAAATGAACATGCTTTGTGCAACTGATGTGCATTCCAAGTTGGGTCCCTTACTGTAACTTTACAGTGTATATAGATCTGTAAAAAGTGAATTGTTGAGAGTGTTATTTACAACATTCCCACCAACTAGAACTCTTGAAGTGATACTACAACTTCAGCCTATGGTCAGTGGATTGGATTATTCAATGTCTTTAATGGCTCAAGGTAGCTTTTAAAAAGCTAAAATTACCCATGAGGTTTTCAAATAAGTTACACTGGAAGGGAATGGGTTTAATTAAAAGTGCAACTAAACTACAATTGGAGAACTTTAAACAAGTCTGTCCACTTGACCTAAAAGTGGTCACATTGGAAAGAAAAATGACTGGTTAAGGATCAGTTGGTGGAGATCATTTGTGATTTCATTTGATGTGGAGATGATCAGTGTCCAGTTAAACCATTTTGGTTTTGAACAAGGGACACATGACCAATTAATTGTTCACCACTTGATTAAAATTAACTGCTTATGTTGGGTTTAGGATGAAAGTATTAAAGCCACAATTCACTTATTCCCAGACTTACATCAGTACCCTCCAGATTGGGGAATTTAAATGCCTGCACAACAAACCGAAGGTGTGACTCCTTGATTCTGGGCAAGAACTTGGAATTCCCAGTTTTTCCATCAACAAGACATCTAAAAAGAAGAGGGGAAACAAACTTTAACCTACACAAGTTAATTTTTCTAAAAACCACCATTAATCTTTGTTTCATACCCATAGTTGTTTATGATGGTGTAATTCACTGGAGATTCAGCTAAAGAGTTTGTTGGAGTAGCAACACATTCATCTACATAGAGATGGAGGCCTTGATGATATGTGGCCATGACAGATGCTTCCAAGTTAATAGAAGCTCCCAGGAAGAATAGAGTATCTGGCCTCTCAGCACTCCAATCATCTGCAACAAAGGGGAATAGATTAGTAAAGGGAAGTTGCATTTCACCAAATTTAGTGTAGGCTAGTATAGACAGGTAATGCTATTAATGTACAATGTTTGGCTAAAGTTACTTCCTGAAGTATAGACTTTAGTTGGCATATGGAATAAGATACATTAACATTGATAGGAACTTGCTTAAGTATGAGTGATGAACATGTCTCAGGAGGATTTAGTAACTTCCCAGGATTGATGTTAGGACCTCTGCTCTTCCTAATTTAGAAGGAGAGTTTTAAACAAATTAGTTTCAATTCAAAAAAGTTTGTAAATATTTGAACTATGAAGATGTTCATGCCAATTAACATCCAGGTTGCTAAGCAGTAGATAGAGGGGTGTTTGATTTTGGTAGGAAAAAAGGTAATAATGCAAGGGCATAATTTTCACTGTGCAGGAGCAAAGAAACTAGGATTGGACAATTGAAGATAAAGACAATTAAAATGCCAACATCCTGGACTTTACAACAGGGTAGAATAAAAGAACAATGTAGTATTATTAAATACTGGTATAGCCTCTAGTGTGGCTAAGTGTGGAAAATAGATACAAAGCAAGACAGCACAAGGTCTACACTTGAGTGGAGAGAGTTTGATCATGCTGATGGTAGAGATTTATGGAGTTTTAGAGTTCCTAAGTTAAAAAGGAAAGTGTACTTCAGTTTACAAGGTGATCTTTAGAAAAGCAGATCTATTGGGAAGATCAGAGGAGGATTGCTCACTTTGGTAAACCAGTGGAAAGGATCTTGGTCTGAAGGGTGTAGCAACAGGGTTTGCACTGAAGTATTTAGCCAGACCCAAGCAGTGCAGCCAAAAGTGAAACATTCAAAGCCAACAGCATTAATGTAAAATCTTACTGTTAATGTTTGCAGAGAGTCAGTGGGAGACCATTGATTAGTCTGGGAAACAAACTCAGATTGGTCACCAAAAAAAGGGAGGATTTTCTATTGCCTAATCTGAGTATAGGAAAGTTCAGTTCCACTTTCTGGTGGGTCTCAGGATTTGCCTATACTCCCCACTATAGGTGGAGATGTCTAGTCTAACTAGGTTTTGGATTTTAATATATTTTAAAGACAGTAGTGACTTGCTGTGCCACTGTTAAAGAGCAACATTTCAAATTGAACATTTCTCCAAATAAAGGCAATTGAATCAATGATTAGTTGAATATTGATACTTGAATATTGGAGCAGAGATTTCAATAGTTGGACTAGAGAATAAAAAAAAGTTACAACAAAAAACACTTAAATTAAGGCCTGTAACCTCAGTACATTGCTGTTTTGCTGTGATGTTTTAACTACCTACTAATTCTAAATTTAAACTTAGTCTTTGGTATCTACAATAGATGGGCAACATAACATGGGACGATCAAGTCAAAATAACTGCACACTAACTGTCTTACTGTGACTGAGTTACACCATCCTCTGCAATATTTTAGTAAACAAAGTTCTGCTTGAACCCCAAAGCAAAACATACATCAGAATTGAAAGGATCCCTTTCCCTTGTGGTAAAGGAAAGTGTTGTAGCCAACCAAGGCAATGGTAAGTTGAAGGGAAGAGCTAGTACCTACTTTTCCAGAAGGGAATTTGGCAGTGTCTAGTCTGGAATCCGAATTGGAAATTAGCCAGAACATTAATGACAGTTAGATTTTATTGTCTGAACATGTGACTGACTAGATGGTGGCCACATACTCCAGAATGTAGGAGGCCTGAAGAGGGGGCAACATTTTCATGTATGGGTGTTGCATGAGCTGCTCGAGGAAGTGATGGAGGCTGGTACAATTACAAACATTTAAAAAGGCATCTGGAAGGGGGGGGGGGTGGGGAAAAGATGTTAAATACTAACAAATGGGATGAGTTTTTTTGGATCTCATTAGTATGGATGAGTTAGACTAGAGGCTCTGTTTATGCTGTACATCTGACTGATGAACCAGAAGTTGAGAAGTTATTTCAACAGGTCTTACATGCAGAGACTGACTTTGTAGCTCGAAGAAAACCAGGTTTAGTAGGACAGAGATATTAAGTGATATTGTCTATATTAGAATGGAGTTTTATACCTTGAACCAATGTAGGCAGTTGGTAGAGTCAGAGTCAAAAAAGCCAAGCAACAGAAGGAGGAAGCTTTAGTTGGTCAGGGCTGGAGGGGGGACTTGGGATGGAGAGAGGTGGATGCAGGTAAGTTTGTGACTGGTCAGTGGAACAGAGCCAGAAAGATATGGGTTAGGTCTAGACAAGGAGGCAGGAAGAGGGAAGGCTGGACACGGAAAGGTGGGGCAGATTTAAACTGGTGAATTCTATATTAAGGCCATTGGGCAGTAAGATCTAAGTGGAATATTAGGTGTTGTTCCTCAAGTTAATGGCCTTGTTTTGGCATTGGGTTGCTTTCCCTTGAAAGAGATTCAAGGTGGGTGTTCTTGATGGAGCTGGACATTGATGTGAGAACTGAGTTTCTCTTGGAGGAATGGAAACTGGAGGACACCCATTTAAAATAGGTGACTAGTAAACTAGATGAGTACAACATGAGCATATAGTGGAAATTTGGAATGCACATGTGAGTGCAGTGACAACTAATTGCACTTAAACATTGAATTTTAAAGGGGATCCCTTGTATGGTTACAGGGAAAACAGATCACCAGGTGGATTGCCTAGTAAAGAGCTGACAGACCAAACTGCTTCCTCTGGGCTATAATAATTGAAGTTCAGGCAACTAGTTCAAACAAAGCATTAATGTTTACAATGGAACCACTAGTGACTACTCATTAGAGCTCATTAATGTTCTACCTGCAAGACTTTGCAGACAAGCCTTTGAGCTGATGTTTGGAAATCAAATCAATGAATCAAGGAGCTTGTCAGCATAGTACTCTTGAGTAGATCAAACAGTAATGTGGCAAGTTGTGGTGGCCAATTTAATGGAAGATTCAGGTGCTGGAGGATATCCAAATCTTGGATTTGTTATAGCATAGAAGTGTATGATTGTAAATAAAGATTTGCAGGACAAGTGACTAAGATTAATTTGAAATCTTTAACAGATAGGATAAACATTCACATCAAATCAAAGTATATTGAAAACATGGGTTCTGTAGAGAGGAGGAGAAAAAAAGTGTATTATGTACAAGATTTCAATAACTGTTCACAAACATTAATTGGGCAATTTGCAATGGTTGCATAAGTGCACAAGCTCATGCAGCTATTGCTACATGATAATCTCATTAGTAATTGTGGAGCAGTTTACTGCTCCAGTATATAGATGGATTGCAGGCTTTACTCCATCTCTGCTCTGGGAGAGACCACTTTTGGTAGTTAAAGAAGCATCCAGTTATGTTATTGACAAGATGTCAGCCACTCCATGTGGAGAACTAAGCAATCATTTACAAATATTAAAAACTGATTAAGTTCACTTGAACAATACCTTAAGGTAGTGTAGTTATAAGTCAAAAGGCTAGCCAGCAAACTATGATAGATCAATTTGCCATTTAATGGAGGGCAGTCTGAAGAAAATTGATGTCTCACACTGGAAAGGCTACATGATAGTGCTGCAAATGTTGTACTGTTGTTCACTACATGTAAGAATCTTACCAGTCATGATTTTCATGGTAAAGACCAGTCTACCATCTCCAACCAGAAAACCAGTTAATGGAAATGTCGTCAAAGGTACAGGTGCTTCTTCCCTAAAAAAAGAAGAGCATTAACTATAGTAGAATTGCAGGCCTCTGCAGCAGACAATAGACATGAACATCCAAAGCAAGCCTCTTTACATCAAGCATGTCCTACCATTCACTATATTCAAACTCATCTGGAGTTGAATTCTAGATCAAAATCTACCTTCAGTAGAAGGATTCAATTTCTCTACCTTGAGAATAATCCCATTTCTATAGCTGAAATCAGAGTTCCATGTCTTCAAGGACACTTTTCAAACAGGATTTTAGCTCTGGAATCCAAGTGTATCCTCTTCATGGCCACCCACCAAGAACATTCAGGATCTTAAATACTAGAAAAATCAAAACACCCCTCAGTCCAGAATCCAGTGCAAACAAATCCAGCTCCAAGCAATCCTGAAGACAAAGCATTCATTTCATGAAAGACTGAAATCTCAACCAAATTTGTTCTAAAACAGCACTGCTAGACAGTGGTCTCAGCAATACCTTTGTTAACAAAGGCATCACCTTCTGGTATTGAGGCAGCATTCTATCAGCTGTCCTAATTTACATGCCAACTTAAACATCTACATCCTCCTGCATGTTATTCCATATTTGCCCACTGACCCCAGTTTATCTACTGCCTTGACCAAGGATGATCTTCAGCCAACAGGGGCAGATCATTAAACCCATTGTCACACAGCTATGGGTCCAAATCATTGTCTTGAAGATGATTAGTTCTAAATAGGAGTTAGAGGAAGCAGGCAGGAGAATGGCATTAAGAAACAGCCATATTCAAGTGACTGACTGTGCCAGGTGGCACAAGTATGCTTTTATGGTTGCATCTTAAAGATACTTACCCATTTTGTAATGCAAGCTTCACAATCTGCCTTTACTCCCTTCAAGGCAGGCAATTTGAGAGAAGTCAAAGCTCTAGCTCAGACCTCACTTGTCACTTTTTGCCAGAGACTATTCATGCATGTTTGCTGGTTTAGCCTACCCATATTGGTGTCATGGAGGCAGGTGTACAGTACAGACTGTTCAGACATGCCAAACATCCCAACCTAATTTAGTACCACCTGCCCATCTCAACTCTTCCTATTCATATACCTTTTAAATATTGCAATTGTAATAGCCTCACCACCTGATGGTTTATTCCATAAATGCATCACCTGATTAAAGGTTTTCCCTCAGTCTCCTTTCTTCTCACCCTAAACCTATGGCCTCTAATTTTGGACTGCTGACCCCAGGGAAAGAGTCTATTAATCCTATCCATGCCCCTCGATTTTATAAATCTCTACAAGGTAACCTCTCAGACTGATTAGGGAAAACAGCTTATTCAACCTCCATATAGCTCAAATCCTCCAACCCTGGCAACATCCTTGTAAATCTTTTCTGAACCCTTTCATGTTTCACAACATCCTTCATATGAAGGCCAGATTTGCACACTATTCCAAAAGTGGGATAACCAGTGTCTTGTACTCAATACTGACCTATAAAGTATATCAAGTGTCTCCTTCACTATCCTACTTGTAACTCCACTTTCAAGGAGCAATGAACCTGCACTCAAGGTCTTTGTTCAGCAACACTCCTAAGGACATTACCATTATGTGTACAAGTCTTAGTAAGATTTGCTTTCTCAAAATGCAGCACATGTATATCTAAATTAAACTCCATCTGCCACTCAGCCCATGGCCCATCTGGTCAAGATCCTGTTGTAATCTGAGGTAACATTCTTCACTGTCTACTACACCAATTAGAGTCATCTGCAAACTTACTATACCTCCTGGGTTCACAAATCATTTACATAAATGACAAAAAAGTAAAGGACCCAGCACTGATCCTTGTGGCACTCCACTGGTCACAGGCCACCAGTCTGAAAAACAACCCTTCATCTGTCTTCTACCTTTGAGCCAGTTGTATCCAAATGGCTAGTTCTCCCTATTCCATGAGATCTAACCTTGCTAACCAGTCTCCCATAGGGAACCTTGTCAAATGCCTTGCTGAAGTCAGATCATGACTGCCACTCTGCCCTCAATTCTCTTTCTCTCAAAAGGAGTTGAAGATGATTTCCCACATGCAAAACCAATGTTGACTATCCCTAGTCAGTCCTTGCCAAATACATGTACATTCTGTCCTTAATGATTTCCCCAACAATTGCCCACCACTGATGTCAGGCTCACTGGTCTATAGTTCTGGCTGGTCCTTACTAAAACAGTGGCACCACATTGGCCAAACTCCAGTCTTCCAGCAGCTCACCTGTGACTATCAAAGATACAGGTATCTCAGCAAGGGGCCCCAATTGCTTCCCTAGCTTCCCAGAGTCCTCAGGTACACCTGATCAGGTCCTGGGCATTTACCCACTTGTGCATGGAGACATCTAGCACTTCCTCCAATATGGAGATTTTTCATGATGTCTCTATTCTATATTTTTCATGTCCTTTTCCATTGTAAACATGGATGCAAAATACTCTCCCTCATCTCCTGCAGTTTCACAAAGGCAGCCTTACTGATCTTTGAGGGGGTCCTATTCTCAGTTACCCTTTTGTCCTTAAATGGATTTGTCAAAATCCTTTGGATTCTCCTTAACCCTATTTGCCAAAGTTATTTCACCTCTTTGCCCTGATTTCCCCTCTTAAGAATACTCCTAAAACCTTTAAACTAAGTATTCATTTGATTGCTCATCTATACAGAGATAAGTTTCCCTTTTCTTAAGGAAACCCTCAGTGACTAAAGAAATTTAGTATTCTACACCTACCAGCCTTTCAACCTAAGAGAAAGGCACTGTCTCTGGACTCTTATTTCTGAAGGTTTCTCATTTTCCAGCTGTCCCTTTACCTAACATCTGCACCCAATCAGCTTTTGAAAGTTTTGCCAATCCCAAAAAGTGAGCCTTCCTCCAATTAAGAACTTCAGCTTTTAGATCTGCCCTCTTTTTCCATCCCCATTTTTAAAAAAATGGTCACTGGTCCCAAAGTGCTCCCCTGCTGACACCTCAGTCACCTGCCCTGCCTTATTTCCCCAAGTGTAGGTCAAGTTTTGCATCTTCTCTATAGCTAGACCCACATACTGAATCAACAAAGTCTTGTACATAAATTCCTCTCCATCTAAACACTATGGCAGTCCCAGTCTATGCTTGGAAAGTTAAAATCCCCTACTATTCTTACAGATAGAAGAGATCACCATACAAGTTTCTCAATTTCCCTCTGATTGGTGGTGGTTGGGGGGGGGGGGGGGGGGGGGGGTGTCAGGGGGGAATCTATAATAGAATCTCAATAAAGGCAATCATTCCTTTCTTATTTCAGTTCCATCCAAATAACTTCCCTGGATTTAATTTCCAGGAATATGCTCTCCCTACAGCTGTAATGCTATCCCTTTTCAAAAAAAAAAGGGCACTCCCTCCTCTTACCTCCCTGCCTATAGGGTTTGTATCCTGGAACATTAAGCTACCAGTCTTGTCCATCCCTGAGCCATGTTTCTGTAGTTGCTATGATATCCCAGTCCCATGTTCCAACCATGTCATGAATTGATCTGTCACCATACACCTTTCACAATAGCATCTGATGTGAAACTTCATCAGTAACCTTAACGTGTCCTGGAGGTTCTTTAGAGGATATCATTCTGAAAAAAGGAATGAAGTTGGTGAAAGTTTTTTTTAATGGAGGAAATTTTCCCACACCTACCAATTACCATGAGACCCCCCCACACTACATTGGGGTAGTAGAATGTAGTGTTATGACACCTTCCCCACAAACTGACCAACCTCTGATTTTCACCTTCCCTCTTGGAAGATTTGCTACTTGCTGGTTTGAAAAAAGTTGCCCAAATCTGGGGAGCTTTGAAAAATTAACACAAGTGTAAGTATTAGATCATTTGCAAGTATGATCAATTAGACTAACACTGGTCAGTCCACTATTCCTGGAGCGAAAGTCATCCAGTCGTCTGCCTTTCATCTCTTGATGCAGAGCAGTCAGAAAAGTGTTTGCGTCCACTAATGACAGGTAAAATTTGTTGATTTTCTCCTATGTACTATAGATTCTCTAGGTGAACACAGCCTTTAAATAGTTAAAAAAGCAGTGAATGCTCACTGCACCTTGATAGTGAAATCAGTCACTTAGACCTGCCACCATCTTTACACAGTTCAATGCTTTCCTCAAGTCAGAGGGAGAAGTCCTCCTTTTAGGCTTCTTTCTAAGAGACAGTTCCCTTTTCTGTAATAGCCCTTGAACGTTTACACTGACAGTGCTGGTAGCCTGAGTAGGCCAGTTTCTCAACTAACGCAGTATGTCCCACCATTGACCCTTTAAGAACTCCAGTCTTTGGCCCAACCTTCCTTTCAAACTGGGAAAGGGGCACAGGAAAATGTCATCATGACTCTAGCTCTCAACTAACGGAGAATCCAGAAGTGTCAACAGTCAAAAGTAAGTGACTGAAGAGTATCTGAAAAGTGTCTTGTCTTAATACTGTTGGACTAGTTCTCAATCCAGAATTTAGAAAGTTTCTGGAGAGCTCGAGTTAAAGCGACCGACAAAATACTTCACAGCTTCAACATTGTGATAGAGGAAGGTGATGGGATTTGGGTTTAACGTTGTGCCGAGGGAGAATTCCAGGCTGGGTTAGATCCTTACACTGGATAGCGACATTCCAGGCGTGTGTTGAACTGTGACTCTTGCTTTCCTGGGGCTGGACTGGACACGTACTTCAGGTAGTTCCAGTAAACTACCTCCTTGTCAGTCACCTAGAGAGAGAGAGAGAAAGAGAGAGGACAAGTCAGGGCTGAACCAGCACATAACCAAACAGAGTTGAAGGGCAGGACAGTGTCACCCACCAGTCTGCCAGCTCGACAATCCTGTAACCCATACTGGAAGCTGAGCTCCCCTAGAGAGTGGGCACTAGGAGGACAACTCCCTAAACGGAAAGCGGTGGCATCCAAGTGACTGAAGAAATCCATCGACACATACACAGTCAGGGTCGAATTGCCGCAAAAGTGAGCGATCCCACGTTGAAGATCTGAAATGCACAGAGAAAAAGTGAGACCTGAAGCAACGAGAAACACCACTTCAGGATTACAAACAACACAGGGAGGAAGAGAGGAATATCAAACTGTAGATGCTGCAAGTCAGAAACATAAAGGACCTGGCTGTTGCTGGCCCATCGCAGTAGCCAACAGGAACAACCCTAAAGCCCAGAGAGAAAACATGTTTGTTTTGGAGAAGCTGAGGCCATTAACTACACAGCGGCGGCCAGAGCATATTTATAAGAAGCTTAATGATCCACTACGTGCAGCTCATTGACATTCCCGAGATCACAGTCAGTCCAATTAACAGCTGTTCCAGATCCCCGGATTCAGTGAGAGTGAGGGAAGCAGACACACGGGATGAGCTACCTTCATTCTTTTTAAAATTACACCCTGAGAGGAAAGAAGCAAAACCGATTCTAGAAAGTAGTGTTCTGTAGAAGAGTCCTACTGGACTTGAAACATTACCTCTGCTTCTCTCTGCGTTTCTCCAGCATTCTATGTATTAGTTACAGGGAATAACATCTGACTGTTTAACGTGAGATTTACAGAAATGTGCCCAGCCATAATAGATGGAATCCTGTATGCCTGGGAACCTGGTAATAAGAGCTTTTGGTGCCCACTGGTTTGCTCAAAGGGCACTCCTGGGCACCAGATACTGAGAACAATATCTGTATTTAGTTCATGCATGCAGTTTGGTTTAACTGGGCCACTTGGTTTTTCATTAATTGTCCCTGAGTTGAGGGGTGGACATTTGTCATTATATGTCTTTTGGTGATATAGGAGACCCCAATGAACAGAGAGCTCTCGGGATGTCATGGTAATGTCAAGAGTGTGGTGCTGGAAAAACACAGCAGGTCAGGTAGCATCCAAGGGGCAGGAGAGTCGACGTTTCAGGCAAAAGCCCGTCAGCAGGAATCCTCACTTTTGCCATGTAGTGGTAGTGTTCCTACCTCTGGAACAGGAAGCTTGGGTTCAAGTCCCGACTACTACAGTAGTATTGAATAACATTTCTGACCAGGTTGATTAAGAAAATATCTATTTGGAATGTTGTATGTTTTGAAAGTACAGATTTGTTGGGTCGAAGGGCTTTTTTTTCTGTTCAATAGACTTCTATGACTTACATGATTCTCTCTCTGAATAGAATCATGTGAGGCAGGGTGGAGTATTATCAAGATAATTAAGATGCTTCTGTGTGAGATTCTTTATAGAAAGTCACCAGATTGTTTTCATCTTGAGGATTACAGTACCCTCAGGAAGTCATGTGGCATGCTGAGTAACATCTCTGCCTCCAAGGCAGAGGCTGTGAGTTCAAATCCCTCTCTGGGATTTGATGGATTCATAACATGACCAAACAGGTTGAGTATCAACTTGTGAATCATTCCAACCTACCCCAGAGGTAGGCAGTGTCAGAATATCTTTCTTTCCACCGATCCACTCTACCCTCCTCTCTGACCTATCACCTCCATCCCCACCCCCATTCACCTACTGTACTCTATGCTACTTTCTCCCTACCCCCACCCCCCTCTCATTTATCTCTCCACTCTGCAGGCACTCTGCCTCTATTCCTGATGAAGGGCTTTTGCCCAAAATGTCGATTTTCCTGCTCCTCGGATGCTGCCTGACCTGCTGTGCTTTTCCAGCACCACTCTAATCCAGAATATGGGAGACTGTCAGTTCAACCATCTGCAGTAGGCAATGATAAACCACTGCAGTAGCTGTTAAACATAATCACACAATTAACACAGATGTCCGTGCTTACCTTTGCATTTTCAGGTCCTGGTATCCAGAGAGAGACAGAAAATTTATAACTCCAGCCTCAAACTGTTTTTATATGACATTTCGTCAGACACTAGGCAAAACTGGCTCCAGCAGCTGGATCACACAGAGAGCAGCTTGTGTAGTAATCCCAAAATAAACTTGCTAAGATTGCCATGATTAAAGTTTATGATATGACAAATAACAAAGTAATATAAATGTAGATTCAGTCTCCAGTTATGAGAGTTTGTAGCTGAATGGAAACTTTGAGAGTTTAAAGCATGCAATTAAAAAGACAACCCAATTGATTCATGACATAAATTTTTGCTTTTTATACATTATACACTGTGACATCTAACATACAACCAGTAATGAAATTCTAGAAATGAATATCTGTAAATCCAGAGTTACTAACTTTCTATTGTTTATGAAGAAGCCAAAGATGTGATGAAAGTAGTTGCATTTTAAGACTTGTGAAGATTTTAGAATCAAGCCGTAATGGCTGCCTGACCTGATTGTGACTACTTCTCATTCATTTCTTGTAAATGTGAGTTTTCCTTCCTACTCTAGCTGTGTCGTGTACATATTTTCAGATCCTGATCTATTATTCTTGTGATGCAACATATTTTGTTTCTCATGTTATTATCCAGAACGCACTTTCTGAAGGAATGTAATCAGACTTCACCTGATTAAACAGCAGCACTCCAAAAGCTTGTGGTTTCAAATAAACCTGTTGGACTATAACCCGGTGTCATGTGACTTCTGACCTTGTCCACTCCAGTCCAACGACAGCACCTCCACATCATGAAAGAACATAAGAACCCGGAGCAGGAGAAGCCAGTTCAGTCCCTTGAGCGTGCTCTACCATTTGACTTATCTCAAACTCAACTCCACTTTCTTGCCCACTCACCATAACCTTTCATTCCATGATTAATTAAAAATATATCACTTCCTTAAATTTACTCAATGTCCCAGCATCCACTGCACTTTGGGACAATGGATTCGACAGATTCACAACCATTTGAAGGAAGTAATTCCTCATCATCTCTATGCGAAATCTGTTACCTCTTATCCTGTAACTGTGATCTCTCGTTCTAGATTTTTCCACATGAGGAAACATCCTTTCTACAGTGACCTTGACAATCCCCTCTAGCACCGTATATACCTCAATTAGATCTGATCTCCAGCATCTGCAGTCCTCACTTTCTCTCAATTAGATCTCCTCTCGTTCTTCTAAACTCCAGAAGGGATTGTACAAATTCCATAATAACGTCTAAAAGGGAGTTGGATATACATTGAAAAAAAAATTAGCAGGCCTACAGAAAAAGAGGCTGGTTGTCAGATTAATAGGATTTCAAAGGGTTGGCATTGGTACCGTGATTTTGGAGTGGAGTGGGATGAATTAACTAACTCGTACAAATTGCCAGCGCAAACACATTGGGCTACATTTCCATTTTCGACATTTACTGCATTTGCATTTGACTGCACCTTTAGGATTGTTTACAGTTTGCTGTTCAAACATGACCATCTGATTCTGTTGCGGGACTATCAAATGTTGTTCCGGAACCTGTGATCAGCCACAGGAGACTGATTCTGTTCATTTTTCCTCTCCTTTGGCTATTAGGACTTAATAGACATGAGCTGATGAAAACAGAAGTGAACTCTTGTGTCTTTACCAGACACACGTGCTTCAGCACAAGGAGTCTGAATTTAGAATATAAGCAGCCTCACGGGGCACAGATGATAGAGCTGGGGGCATGAATGTTCCCAGAGGAATCTCTAAAGATCTGGCAACCTGTAAGTTTACTTTATCTTCTTTGAATCATTGAAGTCCTCAGGTTGAAGAATTGTTGTGCTGGGAGATGGAACATTTTTTCAGCATTTTCAATGTCATTTTATATCCTGACAGATATCTTTGTGGCATCCTTTAATACAGGTGAGGTGCCGGAGGACTGGAGGGTAGCTTATGTTGTCCCCTTGTCCAAGAAGGGTAGTAGGGATATTCCGGGTAACTACAGACCAGTGAGCCTGACGTCGGTGGTGGGGAAGTTGCTGGAGAGGGTACTAAGAGATAGGATCTATTTATATTTAGAAAAGAATGAGCTCCTCAGTGATAGGCAACATGGTTTTGTATGGGGGAGATCGTGCCTTACCAACTTAATAGAATTCTTCGAGGAAGTGACCAAGTTGTTAGATGAAGGAAGGGCTGTTGATGTCAAATACATGACCTTTAGTAAGGCGTTTGGTGAGATTCTCCATTGTAGACTAATGGAGAAAGTGAAGTCAGATGGTGTGCAGGGTGTTCTAGCTAGGTGAATAAAGAACTGGCTGAGCAACAGGAGACAGAGAGTAGTAGTTGAAGGGAATTTCTCGAAATGGAGAAAGGTGACCAGTGATGTTCCACAGGGGTCAGTGTTGGGGCCACTGTTGTTTGTAATATACATTAATGATCTACAAGAGGGCACTGTTGCTATGATCAGCAAGTTTGCAGATGACACAAAGATTGGTGGAGTAGCAGAAAGCATAAGGGACTGTCAGAGAATACAGGAGGATATAGATAGACTGGAGAGTTGGGCAGAAAAGTGGCAGATGGTTTTAAATCCAGACAAATGAGGTGATGCATTTAGGCAAGTCTAATTCTAGAGCGAATTATACAATGAATGGAAGACCCTTGGGAAAAGTTGATGGGCAGAGAGATCTGGGGGTGCAGGTCCATTGTACTCTAAAGGTTGCTGCACAGGTGGATAGAGTGGTCAAGAAGGCATATAGTATGCTTGCCTTCATTGGACAGGGTATTGAGTATAAGAGCTGGCAAGTCATATTAAAGTTGTACAAGACATTGGTTCGGCCGTATTTAGAATATTGTGTACAGTTCTGGTCACCACATTACCAAAAGGATGTGGACGCTTTGGAGAGAGTGCAGAGAAGGTTTACGAGGATGTTGCCTGGTATGCAAGGTGCTAGCTATGAAGAGAGGTTGAGTAGGTTAGGTTTATTTTCACTAGAAAAAAGGAGATTGAGGGGGACTTGATTGAGGTTTACAAAATCATGAAGGGTTTAGACAGGGTGGATAGAGACAAGCTTTTTCCCAGGGTGAAGAATTCAATAACCAGAGGTCATGCTTTCAAGGTGAGAGGTGGAAAGTTTAAGGGGGATACACACGGCAAGTACTTCACACAGAGGATGGTGGGCGTTTGGAATGCATTGCCAACAGAGGTGGTTGAGGCAGGCACGATAGATACATTTAAGATGCATTTGGACAGATGCATGAGTAGGTCGGGAGCAGAGGGTTAGAAATGCGTAGGAATTGACCGACAGGTTTAGACAGTACATTTGGATCGGCTCAGGCTTGAAGGGCCGAAGGGTCTGTTCCTGGCTGTAAATTTTCTTTGTTCTTTATCAAGAACAGAGTTCCAAAGCTGTGCCATAACTCCAAATTCAGAGTGGTAGCCTTGGAAAAGCTTTTCCATTTCCCACATTAACTACTGAATAGTTTAGCTCTAACCAGTGTAAACTTAGGGAAAGCTTTTCTGGCAAAACTAGAATTGAAATGAGATTATTAAGCTATAAAGAGTGCAGAAAAGATTTGCTAGGATGCTACCCGGATTGGAAAGTTTAAGTTATAAGGAGAGGTTGGATAGGCTGGGACCTTTTTCCCTGGAGCATAGGGGACTGAGGGGTGACCTTACAGAGGTCTATAAAGTCATGAGAGGCGTAGGGAAGGCAAATAGCCAGCAGCTTTTCCCCATGGTAAGGAGTCTAAAACTAAAAATAAGTTTAAGGTGAGAGGGTCCAGAGGGGCAGTTTTTTCACACAGTTGGGTGGTGAATGTCTGGAATAGGCTGCCAGAGGTAGTGGTGGAGGCAAGTACAATTTTGTCATTTAAGAAATATTTTTTAAGGTAAATGGATGGGATGGGTATGGAGGTATACGTACCAAACACAGGCAAATGGAAATAGTTTAATTGTGAAAACTGGATGACATGGACAAGTTGGGTCAAAGAGCTTATTTCCATTCTGTAAGCCTCTATGACTCTATGACAACTTGCATTCACTAAGTTAATTCACTGGTTAATTGGGAAGGTGTTTGTCACAAAGGTAGTTCCTTTTTTAAAAAAGCCGTTCCTTGGCTCAAGGAGACTCTGTCCTTGATTTTTTTTAAAGGTGCAATAAACCAGGCTGGTCTCCGAACAGTCTGGTTTGGTGCAGAGATTAAAGTGTATTGAGGGGCCTTCTTGTTTATGCGCATACAGATGAGACTTCAGACCAAAGTGGTCATATTTTAGAAGTGACCTGTATAAAGAAAGGGGAGTGGTCAGCTCTCTAGCTGAGCAGTTTAGTTCAGTCCAGAACTGGTTGGGAGTTCAACAGTGAGCTGTGTGGAAACCCTCTCTCTCCTAATTCTAACCTGTAAGTATGGTTATACTGGTTTTCTACTGGTTTTTAAAGGGAATTTGCTTATTGTTGTGTATATTCGGAACAGCATACTTGAGTCTAGTTTGGATAGACTGAGTTCTGTGGGGGTTTTTTATTCTATTCTTTGTGTTTCATTGTGTAATTTTGTGAATTATTTTTTTTGTCTGTTTTAAACCTGGTAGTCAACCTCGCTAACATAATCCAGGTAATTTTCACTGTACGCTTACTGAAACAAGTTGCAAAATTATGGTCTGGCCAAGTCCATAACATGTTGGAGAAGTCTAAACATCATCGTTTCAGCACTTACACTATTAGAATATGTTGATGTGATGTACACTGAATCAAATATATTTTAATTGAAGCAGAAATAACTACAAGAGGTGGTATCTACAAAACCAATATGATTTTATTTCTTTTCGATAATGAGTTACTGAAATGTTTTGAATTGCTGTTTATTAATGTCATTAATCTGTGCCTCTGTGTGTACACGTGTGTAGAAGATGTAAGCAATGTTCCAGGGTTCCCAATTTACAATACACTTCACAGATGCCAATCTCAAAAATAGGCTCGAATTATAAAATGCCCTAAGAAAACCTAAAATGTATTAAATGACCGTATATTTGTGTGTATCTAATGGAATGCCCACAAGCAGTGTTTTTCACAGATGGAAGGCTTCAGGTCTACCAATAGATAAAAAAATCCTACTGCACAAAGGTCACCTGAACAAAATTACAAATCTTTAAAATGCCATCAGGCAGCAATTGTACCTACTTATCAGGCAAATTTAATCCATATCTGTCTTACCTTACTTTTCATAAACTGTGAACTGTGCACAAAATGTCTCAAGCAGTTAACTGGTAAGACTGAGTCAAAAGTCATACAACACCATGTTATAGTCCAACAGGTTTGTTTGAAATCACAAGCTTTCAGAGCGCTGCTCTTTCGTCACTTCACCTGCAGCGTTCAGAAAGCTTGTGATTTCACATAAATCTGTTGGACTATAACCTGGTGTCATGTGATGGACCTGGTCGACCAGTCCAACACCAGTACCTCTACATCATAGTAAGACTGAGAAAGAAACTAGAGATGTGTGTATGACATAAAACTAGGGGGAAGGCAACTTGCAAGAGGGACATAAACAGTTTGCAAAGAGATATTGGTTGTTTAATTAAATGGGCAGAAAATTGGCAAATGGCTTGTAATGCGGGAAAATGTGAAGTTTATTTTAGAAGACAGAACAAAAAATAGAGTATTATTTAAATGGTGAAAAATTGCAGAAAGCTGCAATACAAAGTGACTTTTGCATGAAACACAGAAAGCTGGCACACAGGAGCAGCAGGTATTCAGGAAGGCTAATGGAATGTTGGCCCTCATTTCAAGCGGGTTAGAATATAAGTCAGGAAATCTTACCGCAACTGCACTGGTGATGTGGGTGTTGCTGGCTGGCCAGCATTATTATTCCTCATCCCCACTTGGCCTTGAGAAGTTGGATGAGTGCAGCCCCAACAACACTCAAGAAGTTTGAGGAGGTGGTGAGCTGTCTTCTTGAACAACTACAGTCCACCTGCTGTGGGTTGACCCACAATGCCATTAGGTAGAGAATTCCAGGAGTTTGACCTAATGACAATGAAGAAACGGCAATATATTTCCAAGTCAGGATGGTGAGTGCCTTGGAGGGGAATTTGAAGGTGGTGGTGTTCCCATATATCTGCTGTCCTTGTCCTAGGTGAAAGCAGTCCTGGGTTCGCAAGGTACTGTCTGAGGATCTTCGGTGAATTTCCACAAATTGTCGAGAGTATACACTGCTGCCCCTGAGCATCGGAAGTGGATATTTATAAATGTAGTGCCAATCAAGCAGGCTGTGATGTCCTGGATGGTGTCAAGCTTCATGAGTGTTATTGTGGCGGTAGTCATCCAGGCAAGTGGGGAGTATTACATCACACTCCTGTCTCATGCCTTGTAGATGGTGGACAGGCTTTGGATAGTCTGGAGGTGAGTTACTTTTTAGATTTTTTTTAGATTACCTACAGTATGGAAACAAGCCCTTCGGCCCAACAAGTCCATACCGACCTTCCGATGAGTAACCCACCAGACGCATTCCCATATTCACCCCTGATTATGGGCAATTTAGCATGACCAATTCACCTAACCTGCTTGCCGCGGTATTACATGCCTCTGACCTGCTCTTGTAGCCACTGTCTTTATGTGGTGAGTGCGGTTGATTTCTGGTCAATGATAACCTGCAGGATGTTGATAGTAGGGGATTCAGTGATGGTAACAAGGGATGGTAGTTAGCTTGTCTCTTATTGATGATAGTCATTGCCTGGC
This sequence comes from Chiloscyllium plagiosum, assembly GCF_037043375.1. Lineage (NCBI taxonomy): Eukaryota > Metazoa > Chordata > Chondrichthyes > Orectolobiformes > Hemiscylliidae > Chiloscyllium > Chiloscyllium plagiosum. The sequence continues at coordinate 28,735,319 of NW_028270162.1, read as the reverse complement.
ATTTGTGTGGTGCAAATGTTACTTGCCACTTATCAGCTCCAGCCTTCATTTTGTCCAGATCTTGTTGCATTTGAGCATACACTACTTCTGGATCTGAGGAGTCCGCAAATGGTGCTGAACATTGTGCAATCATCGGTGAACAACCCCACTTCTGACCTTATGATAGAGGGAAGGTCATTGCCGAAACAGCTAGATGATTGGGCCCAGGACACTGCTCTGAGGAGCTGAAATGACTGATCGCCAAAAACTGCGACTATCTTCCTATGTACCAGGTATGACTCTAACCACGTGATGCCCATTGATTCCAATGCGGTTCCTTAATGGCACACTTAGTGTCAAGGGCTGTCACTCTTACCCTACCTCTGGAATTCAGCTCTTTTGGCCATGTTTGAACCAAGGCTGTAATGAAGTCAGGAGCTGAGTAGCCCTGGCAAAACTCAAACTGAGTGTCACTAAGCAGGTTATTGCTGAATAAGTGAAGCTTGTTAGCACTGTTAATGACACTTTCCATCACTTTACTGATGATTGAGAGTAGACTGAAAGGGCTGTATTTGGTTTTTTATGTACTGAACATACCTGGGTAATTTGCAACATTATCGGGTAGATGCCAGATGTTGTAACTGTACTGGGACAGCTTGGCTAATGGGGGTTGGGAGTGGAAGGGTGGTGAGGGGGGAAGCTCTGGAGCAAAGTCTTTGGTACTATTGCCGGAATGTTTCCAGGGTCTGTAGCCCTTGTTGTATCCAGTATCTCCAACTGTGTCTTGGCTCTTCCATCATTGAAGATGGGGATATTTGTGGAACCTCCGTATCCAGTGAGTTGTCTAATCATCCACCACCATTCGTGACTTGATGTGGCAGGACTGTAGAACTCAGATCTGATTCATTGGTTGTGGGTTTGCTTAATTCTGTCTATCACTTGCTGTTAAGCCGTTTGGAACAGAAGTAGTCCTGTTCAGTGGCTTCACCAGGTTGACACCTCAACTTCAGGTAGGCTTGATGCTGTTCCTGGCAATGCTCTCCTGCACCCTCCATTGAACCAGGGTTGATCCTCTGGCTTGATGGTAATGGTTGAGTGGGGAATGTGCCAGGCCATGAGGTTACAGATTCTGCTGCTGTTGATGGCCCACAGCACCTCATGGATGCCCAGAACTGAGATGTTAAATCCAAGTCTGTCCCATTTAACATGGTTGTAGTGCCACACAACATGATGGAAAGTATTCTCAGTGTGATGGGGGGGACTTTGTCTCCACAAGGACTGCGATGGTTCCTCTTACCCATACCGTCATGAAAAGATGCATCTGCAGCTGACAGATTGGTAAGGATGAGGTCAAGGATGTTTTCCCCTTTTGTTGGTTTCCCCAGCACCTGTTGCAGACCCAGTCGAGCAGCTACGTCCTTTAGGAATCGCTCAGCTCAATCAGTGGTATTGCTGCTGAGGCACTCTTGGTGATGGACTTTGAAATCCCCCACCCAGAGTACATTTTGTGCCCTTACCATCCTCAGTGCTTTCTCTAAGTGTTGTTCATTATGGAGGTGTACCGATTCATCAACTGAGGGAGAACAGTACACGATCATCAGCAGGAGGTTTCCTTGCTCATGGTTAACCTGAAGTCACGAGACTTCATGGGGACCGGAGTCAATATTGAGGACTGCAGTATGGTGAGCAGTTTTGGTTTCCTTATTTAAGGAAGGATATCATTTCATTGGAGATAGTTCACTACATTCACCTGGTATGGGGGGAATTGCCTTATGAGCAAAGGCTAAACAGTTTGGCAACTCTACTCACTAAAGTACAGTATAGATAATGAGAGTTGACTTCATTCAAATCCAGAGTGTTAATGCTGAGAAGGTGTTTCCCTTCAGAGGAGAGTCTAAGTCCAGAGAGCATAGTTTCAAAATAAAAGGGTGCTGCTTTAAGACTGGTGAGGAAGAATTTCTTCTCTCAGAGGCTTGAGAGTCTTTGGAGTTCCCTGCCACAGAGAGTTTCGAGTGCACAGTCCTTGTATATATTTAAGGCTGAGATAAATTGATGCTTGATCAGTCTGGGAATCAAAGTTTATGGGGAAAGGGCAGGGATGTGGTCATGAGGAGTGTTGGATCAACAATGATCCTACGGATAAGTGGAATAGGTTTGAGGAGCTGAACAGCTTCCTATTTCTGATGGTGTGATGGCCAACAGCACCAATTCATGGCCTCAGTAGCATTCTCACAAGAAATTCTACAATAAAAATTCCAGTTTTGAATTCCAGATAAGAAACACTAAATGGATTTTTGCATTTCATAGTTTCTCTGGTTTGGGCTCACCTGCCATTTCAATAACTGGAATATCAAGGGTGCATCTTTCACTTTTCCGTATCTAGTCAAGGATTACCCTGAACTGATAAATGTAACAGATTGTACTCAATTTAACCGTTATGGAAATATTGTACTTTGTGTTTCTTTTGTATAAAATACATAAATAAACAATATGTTATTTCCACAATAAACTTTCCAAGACTCTTCAATTTTAGTAATAAACAATTTAATGCAACTTTTTATTTTGCTAAATCTAAATTCACTTTTATATCTAAAATATCCAAAGTAACTGATTTAGATATTTCAAATCAAGATAACCTTGTGTTGTTATCTTGCAGAACATAAATAACTGTGTTGTGAGTTTGCTGTAATTTGCCTTAAATCTTGAGATAGGGTTGCTGATGGGTTTGAGGGTGTCATCCTGTAATAGCGCTGCAACCTTTGAGACTGTAAGTAATGAACCCTATCTATACTGAATAGCTAAATAACATTTTAAATCATTACAGTAACCTGCCCGACTCCAAGCAGCTGCTTTCACTGTTTTCAATGCACGACATTAGCACTTAAAAATGCAAGCAGAAAAGTACCGGCAAATTTGGAGCAATGAGCAGCTGTATAGTGTTTACAAGACAGAAACGGCCTGTTGTCTGAAATTAGCATGTAGGGACGTAAGGACTGTCATGTGCTTTTCTCAAAGGAATCTCTAATGGTTTGACCTGACATTGCCATTTCTTTTTGCAGCTAAATTATTTTAAGAATACTATTCTTAAACTGCATGAACTGAAGCATTTCAGAATTTTTTAGAAGTCTCAATCTGTTATGACTTAAGTAGCTGCACTGATGGTTCCAACCAGGTATGCATCCCTACACTTGGAATAATTTGGAGTCGCCCCTGGCTTGATCTCTCCAATATCTGATAAATATTTTTAATCGACCTGTTCAAATGTGTTCTTGAGTGGATGGTACCTGAATACAGCTGGAGTGACCCAAAGGTAGGGACACTACCACTACACTGCAAGAGCCCTGAAATGTTTTGCAGATGCATTAAGAGCTAAGACCTGATTATATTTATTTTAATTGACCTGTTTGCATATTATGACACACCTCCAACAGCAGGTGAGACTTGAAGCTGGATTTTCACTCTCTCTCACAATACAATTGGATGAAATGCATTAAATTTTTGATTGCCGGTCGTATATTTTTCAGATGCAAAATGAGCTGCTGTGTGTTTTGTGCGCGCTCTCTTCCCACCTCCTCCAGAAGTCACTTTAGACCAGTCTGTGTTTTTGATTTAAAGCTATGTTGCTATTGTGCAGTGAAAACCAGTCAATAGCACCATAAATCATTGCTTTGTGGTTGACCCTCCAATCCTTGATATTTCAATGTTTGACTTCTTAATTAAATTGTCTTTGCTACCTTGATGTGAATTACTTGGGGTTTCATACTGAGATCTTTCTATCATTACGTGGTGTTTTGCAATATCCAGCACATTTACTAGTGAATTTTTGAATAGTAATTGAATTGGGATCAGGAAAATGGACAATGCTCCTTTACCAGGAATTAAGATATTCTGTAGAATTACTTAACAGAAACGTACATTGTATACTGCCATAAAAGAAATAACAAAGCTCTTGGAGTTGAAAATATTGTTTTTATTGAATAAGTTAGACTGTTATCAACATGCAAACAAAAAGTGCTTAAACGGTAGCAGCTCACAAACATTAATACTGTTTACATGCTATGTCATGAAATCATACAGCAGTTCTTAGAAGTGCTGGGCACTGGAGGGATACAAGCAAAAAGCTCTGTTTCTTTTTCATTAGTAAACAAGACTTCAAAATTTAAATTTAAATTAAAATCTTAAAGCAAACGAAATGTGGCACAATCAATTGTTCACATCAATAATGTGTAGTTATAATAATCTTTTATGAAACAATATGTTAGATCGTTGCTTGATATTAGAATTAATGTCTCATAACAAATTTGGTAAATAGTGAGTTGTACTATCACATGTGTGAAATGATATTTACCTTCATGAAATATTTAAGTCAAATGAAATCGATATTGTCCACTTAACATGCCATCGTCACAATAACACATCAAAAGAGAATACAGGACCTTCCCTATTTTTTGTAAAATGTGGTGTACAAGTCATACCTTTTTGTATTTGTTAAAACTAAGGGAAACGCTTTTGTACTGACCAACATGTTGGGGTTTAAGAAAGCTTGAAAATACAATATAGAACAGTAAATTATGCTTTGTTATGACTGTATCCTTCCAGTACAGCCTTTATTTTTGTCTTACATTTTGTTAAAAAAAAGTCACAACAATAAACGTTCACTACCCTAGAAATTAGTTCCAGTTTGCTTGGGTGAGCAGACTTCAGGCATTGTTCCTTTTTCAAATCAAACAAATATTGCCTATAGTGCAATTATACTACAGTTCTGTGTTGTAGCAGATGTACAGCGTTCGCATTTTAATCATAATTACATTCACAGAATCAAGATCCTTTTAGTATTTACATTAAAGTTAAACCATAGATACAGTCAGTGCACAAAAGTAAAATTACAAAATGTGCTATTCTTTAAGAACAGCTTGTATGCATTTATCAATTATGCAAAATTATCAATGCCTTCAAATGAATTTTGATGCATCATATTGTTTATTATCACAAATATTTAAATAGGGTTGTAAATATCACAAAATAAAAACCAAAAGAAATGCAGATACTGTAAATCAGAAATAAGAACAGAAATTGCTGGAAAAGCTCAGCAAGTCTGGCAGCATCTATGGAGAGAAATCAGAGTTAACATTTTGGTTAAAGTTCTGAGGAAGGGTCACTCAACCCGAAACAGTAACTCTGATTTCTCTCCATAGATGCTGCCAGACCTGCTGAGCTTTTCTAGCAATTTCTGTTCTTATTTCTGACTTACAGCATCTGCATTTCTTTCAGTTTTTATTTCATGATATTTACAACCCTATTTAAATATTTGTGATAATAAACAATATGATGTGTCAAAAACTTCATTTGAAGGCATCGATAATTTTTTTTTGAAATGCATACTAGCTGTTCTTAAAGAATAGCACATTAGCTCTGATTTCTCTCCATAGATGCTGTCAGACCTGATGAGCTTTTCCAGCAATTTCTGTTGTTGTTGTTGTAAAAATCACTAAACTGATTATGTGCTGTTTGAAAAGCCCATTGATGCAATAAGTTTGCAGAGTGTTAAATAGAGCTTTGTCAAGGTTTATATGTGGCAGTGTTGGACACTTAAAAGCTAGCTAAGGCCATGACAAAAACTCCACCCTCTCTTTTCCTTTCTCTTTATGACATTGGTAGGGATCTGCAGATTAGCTACATTTTCAGATCTGGTTACCATTCACCAATTCAAATTCCCCAAACAGCTGCAAATGCAAACTTGCTTGCAGTTTGTTATCCTACTGCAATGTTAAGTGAAATATTTTAAACGCATAAGAATAGAATGTGAAATTTGATGTGAAAATATTCAATTATGTAGTAACACATTTAAAAGAAAACAGTGGACACATTTACTATTTCGATGAACTGAACACCAAATGTGGGAATGGTAATGCAAGGGTAAGTAAAAATTGAATCACTGACAAAAATAAGCCATCCAAACACAATACAACTGTCAACTGTTCTTGGCCCTCAATCACATGCAATCCTTATCTTCTTGCAAGTCAGTTCTACTGTGTGTCTGCATTTTTAACTGCTTAAAAGGATCCTGTCAAAAAAGCTTCTCAATTGCAGTATCTTCTGTCAAAACAAATCAGGTGGGACAAAGCATAATCTTGAACGTTAGCTCTTTGTGAAAATGATTTTTAGTATCAAAAGCTGCAATGTAGTGAGACACGTAGAGCACATTGAACTCCTTAAATGACTATAATGTTTTGTGATTCAATTGTAGCTGTATATAACATGTATGTATATTATGTGTGTGTAATATATTTGTAGAAAGGCACTTAGTGCTTTTGTGATCCACTGTGATCATATGAAGGGATTTTTTTTCCTTGTCACACATATTTAATTATGGATCACCTCCGTACAGTACAGCCATTACATTTTAAGACCGCATTGCAGCCATCAACTACAACAGTATATCGTCTTCTCCGTGTATTAATTAAATGAGATTCCAGTGTAGAACATATTTACATAATCTAACTTTTGAACAGATAGTAGTTTTCATTGATTAGCACCATATATTTATATTTTTACAAAGATAATGTACTATATTATTTATGAAAATTATAAATGCAACTTATGATTTTCAGTATCAAAATAAAAAAGTCCATATTTTTGGCTCCCTAATCATATGGAAATGTTGACGATTTGCCTCCAAATCTACATAATTCCACCTCTTCTTGTTATGTTCCACTTGTCTTAATGTTTAAATACTGCACTATTAAAAGAGCGAGATTGCTTACGTCAAGATTAGGGAAATCTGTTGATATAATGGGAGTAACAAATTCTGACCAGAGACACACAAGTGGCAGCCCAAAACACAAGTAAATGAATTTAATATTCTCTCCCTTAAATGAATCCACAGTCCAGGAGCCACAACTGAACTTGAGACATTTTTGGGTGGTCTTGTTTATGACAATGAATAATTAGATACGGGTTGAGGTCAAGCTTTCATCAGGTCCATTGATTGTGTGAAAGCTTTTAATGACTTTAAATCAACTGTCACATCACTAATGATATTAATTTCAACAGTGTTCTCATTTTCACCACAATTGTTATATACAAATAATTACTAACTTTGTCTTTGAATAAAAGATAAATAACTGAGTGGTCAATACAGAAACAGAAAGCAATTCAGTACAGTTGCAATAACTGCCTGTATATGTTCACAGCACTCAGAGAGCTCAAATTACTTGATTAATGATTTAAACTTGTTCAATAAATGTATAGCTAAATTATTCTTTTCTTTATGTCATCATGCATCTTATTCTGTACTGGATAGGCTACAAAGATCTCTCTCAATGTGCTGCCGTAAAAATGTGCTTAACTCATTTCTAATCATGCCTGTTGATTTCTTTCCTGCTGGCTAGAAAATTCACTTTTACATTAGGCTGGCCTCTGCTAATATGCCTAAAATTTCATCTGAGTATGCTCCTATGAAGAGTGGTGCTTAGAATGTCTTACTGGTTAAAGACACAATATGGAAATGGAGGTTGTTGTTGTTTTTCAGACTGATAACTTATCATAAGGATAAAGCAAAAATTAAAGTAAATTCTGCCTATTTGCTAAATGTTTGTATATGAGCAGGCTGGAAACAATTAGTAATAAGGTCCCTCCTGTCGTACATTAATGAGTGTTACCATCAACAGGCTCAAAAGACAATTTACTCCAAATATTAAGCCAACTTTCCATTACCAACCACCTAGAAAATCTGAAAGATTTAATTACATAGAATTTAAGTACATCTTGCTCTCAGTGCAGCATTTAAGTTAAGAAGCAACCATTTTGTATTATAATGAGATGCAGCCAATTCTGAATGTTCCCACCAAACCAAATTGCATAAAAATAACATTCAGCATAACGTATTATTACTTAGAGTTTTACAATTGAATGGGATATATATTTAAAAACAAATTTTATTTAAAGGACTATACATTCATCAGCTTGCATTTTGTTCAGTCAAATTGTGAGAACTTCATAGTGATGAAAAATGATCTTACTGTTGTAATATTGCACAGGATTCCTACCCTGGAAATGACATAGAATTGCCATTGATCATGCACAGAACCTATTTAAAAACATGGTTTTGTTTGTAATAGTATATTGAAAAGCAGGTGTGATTTTCTTAAAGTTAAGACTAGTTTTTTTTTTAAAAGTACATTCTGTATTCTAAGTGTGAGTAGGACTTTCCTTGTAAATATACTGCATAACAAATTCATAATGTAGGTCATATATTATTTGACAAGCATCAAGTAGGCAATCAATTGCTGCCTTTCAGGAATAGTTCACAAGGCCACATGGTGGCATTGATCAGAGATCCCTCAGCACTTGGTCATGGTTCTGACTCCTCTGATCCTACTTATAATTCACAGTTGTTTCATATGTGATCCTTCAAAAAAAATCATAATTGCAGTTGGAAGTTGGGATTAGCTTTTTTTGCAGAACTTTGTGTTGTAGGGCATATAGTTCCAAGTTAATGACAATTTTACGAACGGGAATTTGAAGAACAAAGCAAAACATTGAACTATACCCCAGGATAACTCTATATTACATATGTGAATGATTGCCATGCAACAACGGGCAATCGAGAATGGCACCAACGCAGTGCCAAAGGTCGAGTACTCTGTGGCAATAATTAAGTTCTGCTATTCCCCGTAGCTGCCATAATGACAGGGTTGTGAATATGAAACCCGTCACATTTCAAAGCTGGCCAACTACCATTTTAACAAATCCCTGATATAGGACCATAATTTTGTTATCCACAGGTTAACTCCCAATTCACTCAGATATTGTAGCTCAGGGGTGAGCATTTTCCTGCAGAGCTTCTTGTGCTTTCTGCTAATGTTCTTTTTCAGGTTGTAGCCCATGATTGAGCGTTCACCAAGTGGTTGCCATGGCTTTAATGATGCCTCCTGAATGGCATTTGCATCCACTGGGCGCCCACCATCAATGCAGATTGACTGCATGTTATCATTGCGCCTGCGCAATTCTTCCACATCATGCTCCATGCGTTCAAACCCATATGTTTCCACTTTTTTCCAGAAAGTAGCATTGAAGTATTGGTACAGCATGGAATCAATTTTGTTCCAGTTTGTTGCCTTCTCATATAAGTCTCCAGTCATTCTTGATACAGTGGAGTCTTTTCGTACATTTAATTTGAAATATAAAATATCATCCAGGTCCCAGCACATCACATCCTTCAAAAGAATAAGTGATTCATCAAAATGTTCGAGGAGCATCACCAGTTGGAATCTTTCATCAATAGTTTTAATATGCTTCTTTACTTTGGGGTCATTGATATCCAAGTTATTATCATAGCCAAAGTCAAAAAATAGCAAATTTTTCAAGTAATGGGAGTTAAAACCACTTGGGTCATAATATCGGTTGGGTTCCCTGAGGAATTCAGCCAGTTTGTCCTCTCCGCTTATTTTCCAGGTAAATGGGATCACGCTACCAAAGTAATGAAAAGACGACTCAAATAAATGTGCAGGGTTCCTGAGAATGGTGAAATAAATAGTGTCTTCAGGGAGTAGCTTGTGGACCTCTTCGAAGTTAAATCGCATATGATTACAGACAATGTTGAAACACATGCCTGGCCTGTAATCCTTCACCTGACTCCTATCAAAGTATGATGGGTAATAAAAATCATTCCTGCCATTGGGAAAAGCAAATTTCAGGCGGTGTTTCTGCCCAAAGCGGAAGAGGATGTTGAGAATAGTGCTACTAGCAGTCTTGTGTGTCTTCATGAACATGATATCTTCTTTCGGGGTGCAGGCTTTGCTCAACTCTGAGGTGAAATGGGAGCCATTCATCCGGGGGACATTCCTGACATGCGCAGGTTTATAAGAGCAGGAATAAGGAACAGGAATTCTAATAAGAAAGGCAAAATATGTTAGAAACACTGCTTATATTACAACTGTAGAATACAAGAATTTTCAACATTCTGCTAATCTTTTCAGTGCTGTAAACCCTTCTTAACATTTGTAAAATTATTTACTATTGCCCATACAATACAGAAAACCATGGGTTTCTTGATTTATTCTAATACACTCCAATTTCGCTATTCGCTCCCTCGACTACGAAGTAATTATTTGTTGAAACTGAAGTATTTTCTTGCCTTAGTGGGTGATGATGGCCTAGTGGTATTATCGCTGGTGTATTAATTCAGATACCCAGGTAATGTTCCAGAAACTTGGGTTTGAATCTCACCATGACAGACAGTGAAATTTGAATTCAATAAAAATCTGGAAGTTAGAGTCAAATGATGACCGTGAAATTGTTGCTGATTGTCAGGAGAAACCAATCTAGTTCATTAATGTCCTTTAGGGAGGGAAACCAACCTGGCCCATGTGACTCCAGACCCAGACCAACATCAATGTGGTTTTAATTACAGTATGGAAACAGGCCCTTCGACCCAACAAGTCCACACCCACCCTCCAAACAGTAACCACCCAGATTCATTCCCCTACCTTGTATTTACCCCTGCCTAATGCACCTAACACTATGGGCAATTTAGCATGGCCAATTCACCTGACCTACACAACTTTGGACTGTGGGAGGAAACCGGAGCACCCAGAGGAAACCCACGCAGATACGGAGAGAATGTGCAAACTCCACACAGACAGGCGCCCAAGGCTGGAATTGAACCCAGGTCCCGAGTGCTGTGAGGCAGCAGTGCTAACCACTGAGCCACCATGCTGCCCCCCCCCCCAACCTCTCTCCTCAGGGCAATAAAAGCTGGTCCAGCCAGCAATAACCACATCCCGTGAATGAATTTAAAACAAAATTGACTGGAACAGTGAGTAACAAAACTAATTAAACTGTGGTTTTTATGAGTATTTCACAACATGATGAGGGGTAGGCAACTTCAAATGTGGAAAGTGCCTCAACCTCAAAGCTGACTACACAATAATACAGTTAATTTGGCATTAACAACTGAATTGGATATTGTAAAGCCAACATGAATGCAACGGTGCATCATCAAATAATCTCAGTGTCCTTGTGAAGGTGTTTAAAACCACACAAGACATTATTATGAATTATTGGTGATGCCACTGACTCTGCCTTTCTCTGATGGAAACTGTTGCAATATAATTTAACATTGCAGATGCAGTGTGAAACCGAATTGTGAAGCTTTTTTGGGGGGAGGAAGAATGATAAGAGACATTGTAGAAATAGTATCAGTTTAATGAGGCATAGGAACATAAAGACCTGAGGGTACATGCGTCAGACACACCAACCCATTGCCTCAAATCAAAAGACAAACTCTATAAAATCAGGGGATTTAGTACAAAAGGAATGAGCTGCTATTGTTTTCTGCAAGTATAAACCAAAATCAACTGACTATTAAATTGTAGGTCATTGCAAAAATCCTGTTAAAACATCTAAAAATGTGATACAGAGTACATTTTAAAAATACTACTGTTATCCTTGCATGTATTAAAAGAACGGTACACCCCCTTACCCTAGTTAAATTATATAGTATGAAAGGAGGCCATTCAGCCTATTGTGGCCTTGCCCGATCTTTCGTAGAGCTATTGAATTAATCACAATCCCCCATTCTTTCCCAGTTTTCCCTTCGAGTATTTATCCATTTCTACTTTGAATGTTATCGTTGCATCCGCTTCCACCAGCATTTCAGCCATTGCATTTCAGCTCGTGAACACAATCATGATGGAGAAAGAAATAGAAAGATATGCTGATGAGTTTAGATGAAATAAACTGGGAGATGATTTACGTAGATAAAGGAATGCAGGCAAAGACTACACAAATCAAAAGTGTTGTTTCTGATCCTACAGATGTGATTTAACACCATGAAACCTTCATATACTTTAAAGGTTTAAGGAGTCTTTCCCCATCGTGCAGATTCTTTTGTTCGCATATGTTATGGCACGCATCTGAACTTGAACTAGGGACATACACCGTACCACAAGAAGGTTTGTGCTTACCACATCACTGTGTAAGATCATTTTCACCTGACAGAAAACATTCTTGACTTATTTTTCCCAAACTCTGCTCACTAGCACAGGAAGGATTCCAAGGCCACTCCTTGGGTATTGAGCTATCCTGTTTAACCTTTTGTCATCTCAGGAGTAAGTTTTTATTTTAAAAATTCACTCAGAGAATGTGGGCATCGCTGGCTGGGCCAGTATTAATTGCCATCCATAGTTAGCCTTGAGAAGGCGATGGTAAGTTACCTTTTTGAACACTGCAGCCCACATACAGCAGATAGACACACATTGCCTGGGAATTTGATCCAGCAACAAGGAAGGAATGACAATATATTCCAAACCATATTGGTGAGTGGTTTAATTGAGTGAACATTCTCTAAACTCCTTCCAAAACATTTTGCTTTTCAAATAAGATCATCAAAACTGTACACATACCAGAGGTATGGTCTAACTGAGGCCACATACAGATACAGTAAAACTTCCTGATGTTTATATTCCATTCCCCTTGTTGAAAATGAAAGCTTCCCAAGTATCTTCTTTTTCACTTGGTGTTGCTGCATAGTAACTTTATGTGATCCATGTGCCCAAGACACGCAGGGTCCTTCTGTACCACTGAGTTTTGCAATCAGATTTATGCTTGGTATAGCACCCTTATGCAGACTCAACAGAAACTAACTTGGCACTGAACAGCAAGACGCACAGAATACATGGGCACTTCCTGTGTGATCTCTAATAACTACTCACAAGGCTCTCATTGACTGTTAGAAAGTGAGGACAGTAGATGCTGGAGATCAGAGTCAAAACGTGTAGCGCTGGAAACGCATTGCAGGTCAGGCAGCATCCGAGAAGCAGGAGAATCGATGTTTTGGGCACAAGCCCTTCATCATTCCTGATGCTGCCTGATCTGATGTGCTTTTCCAGCACCACACTTTTCGACTCTTACTGATTGTTGACAATGTAGCAGTTAAGGTTTTCAACTTTAATTCAAAGTGTCTACATGATATTCACGGTAGAAGATTTTAAACATTGAGGAAAATTTCATGAACTCTGCCTTTTTGATTATATTCAAAGAATCTTTTATAATGCAGAACCATTTCATTCAAATAAACCAGCAGACTGCATAAAACATTGCCTTCAGGTTTAAACTGGAGTTCAACAACAATTTAAATTTCTATTGCACCTTTACGATGGAAAAAATTATTCTAGAATGTTTCACAGGAGGCACCACAAAAATGAGCAACACAAAGGAATGGGTGGGAAATTTGGCCAAGCGAATAGGACTTGAGGGGAAGTGGAATAAGAAGAGCAGGTCTGAGATAGTAGGCTATACCACCAAGGAAATCCCCCCCTTCTCTGCCACTCATCTTTCAGCACCGAGATAGCTGGCTCCTGCTCAGACAACACCATATAGCAGAGGACGACCGCATCACTTTCCCTTCAATCTTATCCCAAGATAAATACATTTTTATAAAAGTCCTGAGATTTCAGAGCGGCCTTATGAGCTTGATTCATTTTACCACAAAATCCTGCCTCTTGCAATAAAATCATAAGAACTGGTGTGGAAAATCTTTGAAAAACAAGTTGAGATGGTTGTTTAAAAAGTATACAGGATTCTTGGCTGCAGCAAGATGCACAGAATACAAAAGCAAGGATATTATATACTGAGCCTTGAAAATTACTGGATAAACCCCAGCAGGAATCTTGTGTCCAGTTCTGGGCACCATACCCTAGACAGGATGCCTTATAAAGAGAGTGCAGAGGAGATTTGCAGGAATGGTAAATCCCTAGGTGTGGACTTCAATTAAATGGAAAGACTGGAAATGCTGGAGTTGCTCACTTCGAGCAGACACTATTAAGTGATGATTTAAGAGTGATGTTCAAAATTATTAAGCTTTTTGAGAAGTGAGAAGAACCTGTTTCTGTAGCGTAAGTGTTGATAACCAGAGCTCATTGGTAAAATTGGCAAAAGAGGCAAAGGTGGAGTTTTTTTTATCAACACCGCAAGTTGTTATGATCTGCTTGAAAGGGTGACAGACGCAGATTCAAAAGTAGCTTTCAAAAGGGAATTGAATAAATACTTGAGGTGGAAAATTTGCAGTACTGCAGGGCAAGAATCATAGGACTGGGGAATTGCTAACTGGATAATTTTTCAGAGTCGGTAGAAGAACAATGAATCAAATTGACATAATATAAGCTGACTGGAATTATCATGAAAGCTCAGATTTAGTTTAAAAGAAAGTGGTGGTCTAACCAAAGACTCTAAAAATATGCTCATTGCAGTTGCCTGGAACTCCATCTATATATATTTGTAAACAACATCAAACCAGTTCCAAGTAGAAATAACAAGCTCAGTGAACTATTTTGTAAGGCTTTACATGTACTGAAGCTTCTTTAGTATACTGCAAAGTGTTTCATGCTTTGCACAAACACTAACACTGTAGTGTAAATCCATAATTAGTGTAAGACCAACATTTGTGAATTTCCAACTCCCTTTACTACACCACTGTTCTAGCTGACAATTTTTTTCCATTGCATTTTTCTTATCAATGTTCTTTTATTTTAATGAAAAGGACTCTGGAATTCCTGATCTAAATATTTCAGTGTCTTACCTTTCTTTGAGAGTATCCATACAACCTAACTCTTTGATCAAACTTTTGGTCACTGGTTTATTTCTTTGGCTTAGTATCAATGTTTATCTGGTTACGCTTTTGTGAACAGCTTTGGGATTTTTAAATGCACTACATAAATATGCTTTGTTACCATTGTTTATGTTCATCTGTATTTTATGCATTGTGTCAAGTACTGACCAGCTACTGTTTCTGTTGTAAAATAGCTTGCTTTTGTATTTGCCAATAACTGTAACTCATGCTGCAGTCCATTTAAAACACAGTACTGGACCAAAACTATATTTGTAACATCATGTTGTTTTTTTTTATTAATTTTAGTTCAAAAAGACTATGAATAAAATGCAATGGAAAAGATATAGGAAAAAGAATTTAAGCCCGAGTGGTGTTTTGGCACATAATGTAGGGGAACGGCATATCAGTATCACAACATTAGACAGCCATTTTACAAGAAAGATTGCGTCTCAAATGTTTCCCTATTTTTATTGAAAGCGTGGACACGAGTATTAAGTGGTGAGAAAACTGATGAAGACAACTTTTGTGATAAAAATGCTACATGATTAATCCATTAAAACTTAAAAAAGATAACACTTTAAAACATCCAGGTAATAGGGAACTGCTTTATTTTATTATTTAAGACAGCAAGTGATTCTAAGGTACAAAGGTGTTGAGACTGTTAATCACAATCCTATTCCAATGCCTCTCCTATGTCAGCCAGCCACTCTTGCCTGGTTTGATTCTTACCTATCCATTTGTAGACAAAGCATCATCTGCCGAGTCCCACACAGTTACCCATAGATTCTCCCAAGGATTCCCTCTAATCAGTCCTCCAATCATCCACATCCCCAATCATCATCCATTTCTCATTTACCTTCTACGTCTTTGGCAACATTTGAAATACATTGCACTCAGCTCTACTTTATCATCCTTGAGGGGCTTTTGCCCGAAATGTCGATTTCGAAGCTCCTTGGATGCTGCTTGAACTGCTGTGCTCTTCCAGCATCACTAATCCAGAATCTACTTTATCATGTCTGCTCTCCACTCCCTCAATATCTCCACTTTATCATGCTGTTTGTTTATTCGTTAGTATTAGATGCGTAGAAATTTCCTCCAAGAGAATATTGAGAAGACTGAAATCACTATATTCAGTCTATGCCACTAATTTGTTTCTCTAGCTAATGAGACCCCATTCCTTACGCTGTCATCTGAAGGGGGACTAGACTGCTCACAATCTGTTCTCCTGGTCGACATTGTGATGAGCTTTTAATCACATAACCAGTCCCATCACCAAAACCAGCTATGTCCACATCCATAAGATTGCCAAGCTGCAACACTGCTTCAGTTCATTTGCTGCTACAATCTCATCCATGGCTTTATTAATTCTTGACATCCAGTCCAATGCTTACTTAGCCGTACTCCCATTAGCCAGCCTCCATGAACTTGAGCTCATACAAAACTCTGCTGCCTCTCTCCTAACGTGCAGCAAGTTCCATTCACTTTTCATCTTGAACTTGTTGACTCTTGGTTTATTTGACTCCTGAAGAAGGGCCTGTGCCCGAAACGTCGAATCTCCTGTTCCCTGGATGCTGCCTGACCTGCTGTGCTGTTCCAGCAATAAAGTTTCAACTTTGATCTCCAGCATCAGCAGACCTCACTTTCTCCTTGACTCTTGGTTTAGTAAACTCTCAATATTAAAACTTCATCTTTGTTTTAAAGTCCCTCCATGGTCTTGCTCTTCGTTATCTCCATTGTCTGGTTGATCAGCTCAATGACTATCGTAAATCTCTGCATTTTCCAAATCTTGGAACTAATTTTGATTGCTCTGCTATTGGCAGCCTTGCCTTCAATTACAGAGGTCTAAAGTTCTGGAATATTCTCCCAAAAGCTCAATGCTTCACCACCTCTTTAGCTCTTTTCTTTCTTTCTAATGCTCCACTACATCTACCTCTTTGTCCATGTTTTTGGTTGCCTGTCCTATGAAAGAACATTGGAACCTAAGACATAAAAATAGAATTAGACCATTCAGTCCCTCAAGCCTATCATACCATTCAATAAGATCATGGTTGATCTGCCCCAGGCCTCAACTTCTTTCTCATGCCAGCCCATCGTAGCCCTTAACTCTCCAATATTTTAAAAATATATCCACCTCCTCTTTAAATACGTTCAGTGACCTAACATCCACAATTTACTAGAATAGAGAATTCCAGTCATTCACTGCTCTCAGAAGAGAAATTTCTTTCCAACAGTTTTAAAGGAGTGTTCACTTAGTTTGTAACAATGTACCCTCATTTGAGATTGCCCATTTCTCAACACCTATCACTCCTCATTCTTTTAAACTCTAATGAATAGAAGTCTAACCTGTTTAGCCATTCTTGATAGGACAAGCCGTTCAACCTTAAATACAGGAATCAAAACTTTACTCAATTTCTGTACTCCCTCTAATTTTGTTTTCTCCTGCTCAGATCTCAAGTAGCAGCAACCTCTGAAAGCTGAAGTCGATGCTGGGAACAATGTCAGCACGTTGAATGGTGTACGTAGATCCTCGGAGCAGCTATGCAGCTGAGAGAGAATATCGCAGTGTACTCCAGGTGCAACCTCGCCAACACCCTACAGAATTTTAACAAGACTTCCCTATCTCTAAAACTCCAACCCACAAGCAAGAAAGACCAAATTTCCATCTACTTTCTTAATGACCTGCTGCACCTGCATGCTAACTTGCTATTCCAGCCAAACGTATTCCAAATCACAATCTGTTGCACGTATGTCACTTCTCTCCACCACACTGACACCTTCCTTTACTAACAAAGCTAGCCCAGAATCTTTTCCTTGCCATGTATTCTTTCAGAACATTGAATATAGAGTTGCCAGCCATGGTCACTGTGTAACCACATCTCCATTACAGCTTATCATGTATTTCTCCCTGTGTTGTCAACTCCTTTATCCATTTTACAAATACTTTGCACAATCAGACAAAAAGCCTTCAACATTTTATCATTATTAGCTTTTCTAGTTTTAATTTCTGCTGCACTTGTTTGCACATATTTTCTAGCCCTTCCCTGTCATACTTCAATTATCATTCACATTTTCACTACTCTGCATTCCTGCTCTCGTTTCTTTTTGATTTTTAAAATACCTTGCTTCAATTGAGCCCTCCCCCTCCACTACTTAGTTCAAAGCCCTAGTTATACAATTTGCCAAGACTCTGGTTCCCAGCCTGGTTCAAGTGAAGCCCAGAGAAAGTGAGGACTGCAGATGCTGGAGATCAGAGTCAAAACGTGTGGCGCTGGAAAAGCACAGCCTGTCATGCAGCATCGGAGGAGCAGGAGAGTCAATGTTTTGGGTATTAGCTCTTCATCAGGACATTTCCTGATGAAGGGCTTATGGTCGAAATGTCGACTCTCCTGCTTCTCCGATGCTGCCTGACCGGCTGAGCTTTTCCAGCGCCACACGTTTTGACTCAAATGAAGCCCTTCCCAGTTGAACAGCTTTCTCTTTCCCCTGTACTGGTACCAGTGCCCCATGAATGGGAACCCATTTCACCCACACCAATTTTGGTGGCATGCATTTACCTCTTTATTCCTATTTACTCTATACTAATTTGCACACGACTCAGGGAATGATCCTGAGATTAAAGCCTTTGTGGTTCTACTTTTTTAGTTGAACATCAAGCTGCTTGTAATCCCTCAGCAGAATCTCTTTCCTAGTCCTACCTGTGTTTTTGGTACCTACATGGACCATGTCAACGATATCCTTCCCCTCCCACTGCAAGTTTCACTCCAGCCCAGAAGAGATGTCCCTGACCTTGGCACTAGGTGGGCAACACAGCCTTTGGAGCTTTCCAACTTTGTTGCCGAAAGCAATATCTTACTATACTGTCCCCTATCACTACCACATTTCTCTTCCACCCCCCCCTCCACCCCCTTGATAGAACTGCACTTTGGACCAAGGTGCTGTGATGTCCTAGTCCACACTAAGAGCAAGAACCTTCTGTCTATTAGACAAGGACTGTGGCTCTCCAAAGCTAAATTCTGTGCCTCGATACCTGCCTCAGTCTCAATCACACCTTCCTGTCCCTGACCAGCGACCAAATGTGGTTTTCAAAAATCAATCCAAGGGGTGTGATTGTTTCCTGAAACACAATGTTCAGTTCCCTCTCCTCCAGCCTGACGTGTCACGGGGTCCCCAACTCATCAGCTCTCAGCCCAAGTTCCTCCAGCAAACTACACTTTTTGAAAATATGTTCCTGGTGATCACACCAGTCTCCACCAGCTCCCACATACTAACGGTGCAACAGATCAACAAAGACCTAACTGTGTCCATCTCCATAGATGCTAGCAACCCTGCTGTGTTCCAGCATTTCTTGTTTTCATCATCTCGTGAGTCCGTAATAAATTTTGTTCCATAACACTTCTGTGAAAGTGTCTGGTTTTTTTTGTTCTAAGCTGTACAAATGGCATCTCGTTCTTGGGACTCAGCACCGCATTATATTTAAAGATTAGAGTGGTGCTGGAAAAACACAGCAAGTCAGGCAGCACCCGAGGAGCTTGATGAAGAGCTTTTATCTCCTGCTCCTCGGATGCTGCCTGACCTGCTGTGCTTTTCCAGCACCACTCTAATCTCCAGCCACTTCTGCCGACCTTATTACATTTGCCCATTTTCGGAGCTGTGTTTTTGAACTAGGAATTGTGTATCGCGGTAATCAGAATTGGAATTTTCTGATTGGAGTTGATTAATGTTGGAATTTTCACTGAGCTCACAAGTTGAAAACGCAGGAACACCCCTTGAACGACACAAACCTACCCGGCGGAAGAGCGTTCTCTTGATCATCTTCGAGATGAAGAGAACGTCACGGTAGCACAGTGGTTAGCACCGCTGCCTCACAGCACCAATGATTCGAGTTCAATTCCCGCCTCAGACAATAAACTGTATGGAGTTCGCACATTGTGTGGGTTTCCTCCCACAGTCCAAAAATGTGCAGGTTAGTTGAATTGGCCATGCTAAATTGCCCGTTAGGTGCATTAGTCAGAGGGAAATGGGTCTGGGTGGGTTAATCTTCGGAGGGTCAGTGTGGACTTGTTGGGCCGAAGGGCCTGTTTCCACACTATAAGTAATCTAATGAGAACCTCCAAATGAGCCCCTGGACAGAGGGATACACTGCCACTCATTCATCGTGTTGAGAAAAAATGAGTAAAGTGCAAGGTTTTTTTTCTTTCAGAGGGAATGGACTGCCTCTCAGAAACGTTCAGTCTCACCAATTCAAAACAAAGCTGACGCACTGTTCATAGCATTTTAAAGTGCAAAGTGAAGTGAAAGAGACTTACTCCTGCAGGCTGAGCTGGTGAGGAGGTGCCGCGTACGAGTACAGTAGGATCATGCAGGTGGTGAGCAGAGTCCCCAGGACGAGCCCCTTGCACATCGACTTCCATTGCTTCCCCTGCTTCAGCATGACCTGCAGTAGACCCTTGCCTGTTTGCTGGAAAGAGGACAGCCCGGAGGTTAGGGTCTTGGAAGCCATGCAGCTGAACCCGCGCAGCGAGATGGACGCGTCTGCGCCTCGCACCTTCAGTCGCCTGTGTCCCATCTCCCTGCAGAATCGATCCGGGGGAAAGGGGGGGGGGGTAGGTTCTCCCCAAAGCCAGCGCCAGGAGGTGAGCACACAGCACCGGGGCCTCCCCCAGCAGCAGCAGCCTGCCCTGTCTGTGCTACCCGCTCCTTGTCCCCTGCTCTGGGTGTCAGGCGAGGCAGCTGGCCCGCCAACTGGATCGGCTCTCCGCTCGTTCCCGAGAGCCGGTCATCCCAGGAGCTGCGCCCTCTGTCCCTCGGGACACTCACTGAAGGAGACTTCCCTGTCTGACTCAAGGTTCCCTTCATTAAAAACAAACCCCGTTACCCCCCTCGCCCCCTCAAACTTGGGCTTCCCCTTTTTCACCCAACAACAAAATGATGTGGGATCTCTCGAAATCTGATAAAACAAACTCAGATGGGGTCAGGTCCTGCAGCGTGCTCTCGCTCTCCACGAATTGCTGCCCTGACCCCGGAGGAAGGAGTATGTTCCAACAATGGCTTTAAAATGTTAATCCAAGGGTTAACTCCCCGCCCCGCAGTATCTGCTTTTCCTGACAGCCTTACAGAAGAGAACCCCAAATCTTGCTCTTGTTTCTTCAGCCGATGTCATTTTTTGGTGTTGGTGACACGGAGTCTCAAACTAAAACATCTGGGAAAGCAGAACCTCTGGGAAAATGAACCTCACAACACCAGCCCGTGTCCAAAAAAAACCCGCCAACTCCTGTGGCAGCTATACAGACAAAACACTGAATGGAAAAGAAGTATTTAAACTGGTGCTTTTTGATTTATTTTAATAATAATCGCAAAATTAAACGCAGCAATAATACACTTTTTTAAAGATTAGATTCCCTACAATGTGGAAACAGGCCCTTCGGCCCAACCAGTCCACACCAACCCTTCCGAAGAGGAACCCACCCAGACCCATTGCCCTCTGACTAACACTATGGACAATTTAGCATGGCCAATTCACCTAACCTGCACATCTTTGTGACTGTGGGAGGAAACCCACACAGACACGGGGAGAATGTGCAAGCTCCACACAGTCACCCAAGGCTGGAATCGAACCTAGTGCTGTGAGGCAGCGTGCTAACCACCGTGCCGCCACATGCCCTACACTTTGTTTTAGAGTCACTTTGCTCTCTTTGAAAGTTTTTTTTCTCCCCTCAATTCTTTAAACTGTAGGATTTGAGGTTAGTTCCCACCAAACTGGGAGGACTGTGCTTTTGCCTGGGGAGTGTTCTGAATGTCAGTACTGTACCCAAAGGGTAGCTTTAGGGCTCCGCCAATCTGGAACCCCGAGAGAAAACCACTCCCATCCCCGGTTGGTGCCTGATGACAGCACAGGGTGTCCCCGCCGGTCTCAGTGCCTGTCTCCATGAGGAACAGGGGGTGGGGGTGCTGATGACTATTCAACAAGCCCTTGTGGGAGAGTCAGAGGGAAGGGTCGGTGCTGATGATGCTCATTGGATCTAATCGACCCCTTCCGTTGGGGTGTGTAGGCGGTAACAGTGTGAAACGCGTAACAGGATCAAATACCTCGTAGAACAAGATAATGATAATTACAAAACATTGTTGGGGGCGAGGTACCATGAGGAAGTTCTTCAGCCAGTGGGTGGTGAATGTGTGGAACTCATCGCTGAAGAGGGCTGTGGAGGCCAAGGCATTGAGTGCATTTGAGACGGGGATGGATAAGTTCTCGATTAGTAAGGAGATCAAGGGTTAGGAGAAGGCAGGTCAAAGGGGTTAGGAAACATGTCAGCCATGATCAAATGGTGTAGCAAACTCTGGGCTAATTCTGCTCCTATAGTTTTATATATTGTGGCCTTTTAATTCACAGATACGGATAAGAAAGGGGTGGCTCGGTGCTTAGCAGCGTCAGGGACCTGGTTTCGATTCCATTCTTGGGTGACTGTGCAATCAGGGATGTGAGGGAGAGGTGAGTTAGTTAGGGGTCAATGTAGAGTAGAAAGTGAGGTCTGCAGATGCTGGAGATCAGAGCTGAAAATGTGTTGCTGGAAAAGCGCAGCAGGTCAGGCAGCATCCAGGGAACAGGAGAATCGACGTTTCGGGCGTAAGCCCTTCTTCAGGAAATTCCTGAAGAAGGGCTTATGCCCGAAACGTCGATTCTCCTGTTCCCTGGATGCTGCCTGACCTGCTGCGCTTTTCCAGCAACACATTTTCGTCAATGTAGAGTAATAGGGTAGGGGGAATGGGTCTGGGTGGGTTACTCTTCGGAGGGTCGGTGTGGACTTGTTGAGCCGAAGGGCCTGTTCCCACATTGTTGGGATTCTAAAGCTGTAGACCCATGAGGAGGACAGTGGTATAGACCATCCTGGTTAAACCACGGCAAGTCCTTAATGTGTTCAACCAGCAGTTACCCTATCTGCTGTCCGCGGGTCCAGTGCTCTATGCTTGATGTCAGGCATCTCCAAAATAGTCAGTTCACTTAAAAAGTGAAATTCGATCCGCTCACTGAGAGGCATGTTTTAAGCATTCCCTATTTCCCTTAATCGGTGACAAATTGTTGCTGTGTGAAGGTTTCAGGCCTCCCCTGCCCCACACTTTTACTATTTCGTATTGTAATCAACCCCACTCGTCATATTCATTTCCCAGAATATTTTGTGTGTTTTATTTTTAAGGACAGGTGGGTTTTTTTTCCGAATGGAAGTTGAGGTGGGGTAAACAATTACTGAAAGGTGGCCATCTGAAGCGGGGCGGTGAGGTGCCTGAAGAGACTGTCTTACCATGAATGGGGCGATCACAGCTTGAAGAAGCGAGGACTGGGAGGCATGTCCTTCCGCCGGCGCCCGGGCTGTGCTGTCCAAACGTGCCCTGGCCATGGAGAACAGAGAGCAGAACACGAGGGTGAAGTGCAGGGCCGTGCTATCGACAAGTTCCCCATTCCGAGGGGGGGGGGGCGCAGCAGACTGGAGTCACCAGGGGACGTAAACAAGGCAGCAACACGTCAGAAAGGCCCAGATCCCAGTGCCCCTGAGCTGACACTGAGTGACTGCACACCTCTCTCCAAAACCCCTGACCCACCCTCCTTCCATTGTCCCTGACACAGACAAGGTCCTGCTGGACAAACCACACGAACTGGAGCAGCGCACCCACATTACAGAAGAGACATGTTCAATGTTAGGAAACCAGACAATATATGCCAGATTATTAATTCTTCATTCTATCTTTCCTGGCTCTAGTATGAACTGTCTTTTGAAAATCAGAGCGGAGGGAGATTGGGAGCTTGGTGTTGAAGTGGAAGGCTGTGGGACTAGACAGGACAGTTTCTGAATCTTGGTGGGAGCAGTACCGGTTGCTGTCCAGTTGGTGTTATTCCTGCCCACGGTTCTCCGGTGAGGACACCGCTCTGATCTATACCGGCTGAGATTGAGGGTGTGGACCGTGAGCTGAGCAGGGGGAGTCCCGCAGTCTGGCTGAAAACTCACCAAAGGACCTTCACCCACCCCCTCCATATGCCCCCCCCCCCCCCCCCCCACACACACACACTGTGTGAATATCACTCCCCAAACCAAATCTTCTGAAGGATATAGGGAGGAGCCTTACCCCAAACTCCGAGAACTGGGGAGACAGCCGCGCAGATGATGGGATGTGTATTGAGAATAAATAAAATGAGCAGAGTGCTGGGATCTCACCCTGGGCCCTGAGATGGGGATTTCTAGCGATTCCGACTGAGGATGGACTCCCTAAAGGATGCGGAGATTGACCAGGATGCTGAAGAGAGACGAGAGGGGTTGGGGCTGTCTTCCTTGGAGCACAGAGAGAGGAGGGGAGACCGGAATGAGATGTACACCATCAAAGGCATGGGGGCGGGGGAGGGGGGGGGGCAGTGCTGTAGATGTGGAGAGTAGAGGGGTCAGTTACCAGGAAATATAGTTTGGAACTGGAGGTTTGGGGGATTGAGGGGGAAAAATGATGGTAAGAGACAGGAACTTCAAGACATTTATTTAGGTGAGCACTTGAAAGGACATAGCACATTAAGGCTGGACGCTGGGACGAGAATACACGGGTGCCGGATGGGCAGCACGGATACAATGGGCCGAAAGACCGTTTCCCCGTTCTCTCCACACCGGCTGACTGGCCTGTTCAGCCCGATTCCAACTTGCAGTATTCACTGGTAACTTGTGATCACACGGATTCACACTATACGTCCATACTGTATGTAAAGCAGCGGATCCCAGGGACTGAACATCTCTCTGCCCCTGTGTTTGTTTGGGACTGACGAGGGCTGCGGGCTGCGATGAGGAAAGCCGAGTCATGGGAACCCACCTTCAATGTGCGGTCCCATTAAAATGAGGCGGCCCCACCCTCACCATTAGCACCCCTTCCCAAACCAACCCCCCCCCCCCCACCCCCCCCACCCCCCCCCGTCAGCGAGAATAAAGCCAGACAGAGAGATGGGGACAGAGAGAGAGACAGAGAGATGGGGACAGAGAGAGAGAGACAGAGACAGACAGAGATAGGGACACAGAGAGAGAGAGAGAGACAGAGATGGGGACAGAGAGAGAGAGACAGAGGGAGACAGAGAGAGAGAGCACAAGTCTCTCCACTTTCTGCAGAGTTGGAACGGTTAGACCGGAGACTGCAGCAGTGTGTCAGTATTCAGAGTGAGAGTCCACCCCAGTGACAGGCGGGAGACATGGTTAGGAACTTTCCAATGTCACACACGGCCTTTTCACAGAGAAAAACCCTCAGGGCAAAACAATCAGCCTCCCAAATCTGGGCGGAATCCCAACAGCGATTCAAACATTCCCCCCTTTCTCTCTTTAGCTGATCCTCCCCATCAGTTCTATCAGAGTCCATTCGGCCCCTCATTAAGTGTCTATCTGCTCCAGTCCCATTTCCCAGCTCTGGAGCCTTGTTCGTTATGACGCTTTCGTCGAAATGCTCCAAAGCAGTGGGGGGGGGGGGGGGGGGGGCTCTTTCAGACAGTGAGATACCCACCACCCTCTCGGGGAGAAAAAAAAACAACCGTTTTTCATTAAATCCCATCGAAACCCTCTGCCTTAAGTCCACCCCCTCTCCCATAACTGACATCTCAAGTAAAGGGAAGTGTTTCTTCCTACCTCACTCTCTCTCCCCCCTCTCACTGTGTGCGCCTCAATTTGCAAATCAAGGATCTCACCGTGCTCTTCCCTGACAGCCCCTACCTGCTGACTCGGGCTGAAGGGTCCTGTAGTCATCTCCGTCACAAAAGGTAATTTGGCCAATTTAAATATGATTCCTTTAGTTGTCTCAATGGCTGGCACTATTGAGTTCAGATTATTCAACTTATTATCTTTGTGGCTCTATGAAGACCCATCTCTTCAAAAGATGCCCGTTACAGTTTAACTGCGGGTTCGAGCCAGCCCTCTCCGCGTGTGTGTGGAGGGTGAACCTTGTTCCTTGTGAGCGCTTTGACCTCCAACATTTCTTCCCGGTAAGGCGCAGTGACCAGAACTGAGCAGCTTGCTCTCTGGCTCTGGTCAGGGCTGGCTCTCGGAAATAGAGAAATAGAGCAGTGTCCAGGTTATAATGTTCCAACATTACAT
Source organism: Chiloscyllium plagiosum (assembly GCF_037043375.1). Taxonomy (NCBI): domain Eukaryota; kingdom Metazoa; phylum Chordata; class Chondrichthyes; order Orectolobiformes; family Hemiscylliidae; genus Chiloscyllium; species Chiloscyllium plagiosum. The sequence goes on along the minus strand of NW_028270162.1, from coordinate 28,709,630 downwards.
TTGGAAAGCTGCTCCGAAGCGATACCGAGACCTTCTACGCTGTAAATACATTCCATATTGAGTTCCTTTCAATGTGACCATTTGAAGTGACAAAGCCCGTGTTTTGTATCGAGCGATGAACACATGTACTGTTATAGAGTGACATAACAAATACGCCGAGACTGCAAGGGGCATCGAGGCGTAACTTCAGCGTAGACATTTGTACTGAAATGCCCTAAATAAGTGATGAAGGTGCTGTGTGCTGAGACAGCGGTGAAGGCGGCCCGCACACAGCGACTGCCTGATGTTGAAACAAACTTAAGGTTTACCTTGCTTTGTCAGTGGGGCTGCCGCAGCTCCCAGTGTGCCCCCTGGTAAGGCTGGCAGTGCCTCTGTGCTCTCCCAGTCCTGCCTGCTATCCAGGCTGAATTCTCTCCAGACCTCACCTGTCCCTTTACCGGCCAGCTGCCCTCCTCCTGCACATTGTGACTTTCAATCGCTCCTCCAACTCGGGCAAATCCGATACAATGCCCTTGAAGAATTCGATCCGGAGTTCAATGTAAACTGGTACAACATGTCACCAGATCTGTTTGTTGGCCCGTGAGCTGAGACCTCCCCCAGGAGCCCCCCCCCCCCCTCCCTCCTCACTGACAGGCACAACTAACGTCAATCAATGGAGCTTTCTTCCTTCACTAGTGGGAAGGCGCCATTCACTCTCCTGAATTCTTTAAACTCCAATCACACAGACCACCAGCAGAGAGTTTCCCAGATTAAAATGCAGTTCTGCCGCGCGTTAACATTTGGCGCTTGTTTGCCATTCCTGGAACATGCTAAACGTTTTTTCTTTCACATCCGGCATCTATCCAGGGAACTTTTAGAAATACAGTGAAGCAAATTTAAATCACAAATCCCCAAGGCCCAGCTGATGCGGGCATTGTCTGCCCTGTGTGAATGTTTCGTATTGTCTTAATGCATCAATTCAGCTTGCCACCACCTGGCCACGGAGCAGTAACATTTCAAAAGGAATCTGTATTTAATCACTGAATCTAGACATCAAGATTTCATCAATCATACATGATAGCTGTAAAGGGATGTCATTTCTTTGCGCCTAGGGCAATCCATGCATGATTACAGAGAGACATGAGGGCAAATTCGATCAATAACTCCAAACTAGTCACTTAGTGGTCACTAAATATATCCAGCACACAATTCTGTAACTAGCCCTGCAGCATGGCTGTTCAGCTGTGTGAACTGGGTGGAGAGCAACTTGAAACTCTCATTTAGCCCTGAAAGGTGGCTAGTCGACCCCATTTTACGCTGGAAGGGGAAGGTGTCTCAAAGAATGTGAGCAACAGGTGAAGCCAGTCACACATGCTACTTTGCAGTAAACACACGTGTTTTTATCCATTAACAGTATGTTACGGGCAAGTCAAAAATACACGCTACCTACCAGACAAAGCACTAATATGCTATCTGAGTTTCAGTGCCAATGTGATGCCAGGTGTGTAAGCCATATATACTCTATTAACTGGCAGACCATATCAAACAACATGTTCCTTGTACTGTTTACAACATGCAGCAACTCTGCTCAATCAAAACATGCTCACAAACCTCAGAACATAGACATTATGTCCAACAATGACGTGATGCTGCTAATGGACAACATTCACTAAATACTGTAATCCTAACCATGCTAATAATTAGTTTGGAAACCAATTTAAAATTATTGGTCCAGCTCACTGTGTGATGAATTTGTGGTTGCTAAAGCTACTTTATTCATGCACAAGCCCTGTTCTTTGTAAACAATAGGAATATGACAATACATTGCACGTTTTCACTGAGAAAGAGTTCTGGAGACAACTAATCCTGCTGCATCCTCATGACAATACTCTGACCAATCATAGTTGACTTGTCTAGTTTTGAATTAATCAGTCAACCAAGTCTATGAACAGTTAGTGCTGCATCTCCAAGCCAATCATAATCCAAGCAATCAGAAACCTCTTTGTAGGCTGTATTATTGATTGTTTCCCTTCAAAGGGTGGCTTTCATGCCTTACAGTTATGGTAAGTGCAATACCAAAAACAAATGTCCACATCACGTCCCCTTTTAATAATTTTTAAGTTCTTTGTGGCCAATTATTTAATATAAAAATATTACAATTAAGAGCAAGAGTGAGACTACAACACTATGAATTTCTCCCCATCTCAATGCAAAATGGTCAGCCCCCTATTCTCAGACTATAAATTATAGATCTAGACTCTCCAAGACAGAACAGCCTCGCACCATTCACTCAGCCAAGCCCTGGCAGAATCTTTTCAATTTCAATGACATCATCTCTCATTCTTCTAAACTCCAGGCAACGTTTCCTCATAGGAAAATCCTCTTATCACGAGAATCAATCTTGGCTGCACTCCTTCTAAGTATATCCTTCCTTAGGTACAGAGACCAAAACTGTACACAGTACTCTGGATTCAATCTCACCAAAGCCCTCTACAATTGCTGCAAAGCTTCATAATTTTTATCATTTGCCTTCCCAATTGCTTGCTCTATATTTATATTAAATTTCGGTGTTTCTGAAAGAAGGACACTAAAATCTCTCTGAGCAACAATGTTTAATAGTTCCTTAGCCAGTTTTTAAAAATCCTATTCTACCAATGTCTGACATAGAATGAAGTAAATGCAATTCCTCTGCCACAACATTTTAGTATTGATCTATCTGATAAAGGAAGTATCTTGAATACTGCTTGACTTAGTTTTAAAGCATTCAAGGAATGATCTATTTGATGTGACTTATTTTTCTTTTAATTAGGGGAAGACTCATAGGTTGGAAAAAAGACTTGGCATCTCAGTTTGCAGTTTTGGCAGACTTGACTGCATCTGGATGTAGAAAACATTTGCTCCTAAAGAACTGAAATAGTTGAGAAACAGGTCACCTCGGTGTTGGAAGTTACCTTTTAAATTTTCAGAAGAGTTTGGTTAAGACTCTAAAGGGCTTATTAGAAGCTGAGAAAACATATGCTCATGGAAGAAGGAATCAAATTCTCCAAACTGGGAGTTGAAGCTACAGCTGAGTCAAACCCTCTGTACATAGCGAAGGGAAACCTCTCTAAATCTTGAGTCCTGTTAAAGGGTGCTGCTGGAAATAATGGGATTGTAGTTTTCTGCATGTTTCAAAATCTTTAAATGTGTACCAGATGTAAATAATTTGGTGTATTCTATTTTATCTTCATTCTTTTGTGTTACACACCTCAGTTCTGCTAAAACAAACCTGCAACATTCAATGCTCATGAATCAGTGAGAAGCCATCTTTCATTAAAACCAGAAAAAAAGTAAAATCTGATCTATCTACCAAGTATCTATCTAGTAGTAATATTAGCTGGGATCATAACAACTGGATTCTCTTGGAGGCATCTTGAATTCATAGATACATGACATGGCATGGCACAATGGCTCTGTAGTTAACATTATTACCTCACAATGTCAGGGATTCAGGTTGATTCCAAATTTGGGTGACTATCTATGTGGAGTTTGCATGTTCTCCCTGTATTTGGGTTTCCTCTAGGTGCTCTGGTCTCCTCCTACAGGCCAAAGATGTGCATGTTAAATGGATTGGCCATGGTAAATTGTTTGTAATGTCGAGGGATGTGCAGGCTTAGGCAGGTTGGCCATGGTAAAATTGGAGTTACAGGAATAGGATGGGGATCTGGGCAGGATGCTCTTCAGAGGGTTGGTGTGGATTTGATGGGCTGAATGGCCTCTTTCTACATTGTAGTGATTCTATTCTATGATAGTTGTAGACACAGAGCAGCTGCATTGTGCTGACGTCTATTGGACAAAATTTGAGGATAGCTTTGATGATGCTACGAGTTTCTCCATAACAGTGGACGGTTTACAATCTTTGATGAAAGCGAAACTGAGAGTTAACAGACAACTGAAGGCAGAATGAAAAGTCAGATCTCATTTGGATGAGATTCTTCAAGTGATCATTTAACATTTAGAATTGGAAAAGAGGAAACCTGAAATTGGGCTGTCAGAGAAAAGAAACAAGTCAAACAGTCAGGGCAGGCACGAACAAAACAGAGAACAAGATAGGACTGATAAGTAAAACTGCATTTATTTCAGTGCAACGGGCCTAACAGGGAAGGCAGATGAACTCAGAGCATGTTTAGGAACATGGGACTGGGATATCATAGCAATTACGGAAACATGGCTCAGGGATGGACAGGACTGGCAGCTTAATGTTTCAAGATACAAATGCAAGAGGAAGGATAGAAAGGGAGGCAAGAGAGGAGGGGGAGTGGTATTTTTGATAAGGGATAGCATTACAGCTGTGCTGAGGGAGGATATTCCTGGAAATACATCCAGGGAAGTTATTTGAGTGGAACTGAGAAATAAGAAAGGGATGATCACCTTATCGGGATTGTATTATAGACCACCTAATAGTCAGCGGGAAATTGAGAAGCAAATTTGTAAGGAGACCTCAGTTATTTGTTAGAATAATAGGGTGGTTATGGTAGGGGATTTTAACTTTCCAAACATTGACTGGGATTGTCATAATGTTAAGGGTCTAGATGGAGAGGAATTTGTTAAGATTGTACAACAAAATTTTCTGAGTCAGTATGTGGATATATCTACTAGAGAAGTTGCAAAACTTGACCTACTCTTGGGAAATAAGGCAGGGCAGGTGACTGAGGTGTCAGTGGGGGAGCACTTTGGGGCCAGCGGTCATAATTCTATTAGATTTAAAATAGTGATGGAAAAGGATAGACCAGATCTAAAAGTTGAAGTTCTAAATTGGAGAAAGGCCAGTTTTGACAGTACTAGGCAAGAACTTTCAAAAGCTCACTAGGGGCAGATGTTTGCAGGTAAAGGGACAGCTGGAAAATGGGTCGCCTTCAGAAATGAGATAACGAGAGTCCAGAGAAAATATATTCCTGTTAGGATGAAAGGAAAGGCTGGTAGGTGTAGGGAATGCTGGATGATTAAAGAAATGGAGGGTTTGGTTAAGAAAAAGAAGGAAGCATAAGTCAGGTATAGACAGGATAGATCGAGTGAATCCTTAGAAGAGTATAAAGGCAGTAGGAGTATACTTAAGAGGGAAATCAGGAGGGTAAAAAGGGGACATGAGATAGCTTTGGCAAATAGAATTAAGGAGAATCCAAAGGGATTTTACAAATATATTAAGAATAAAAGTGTAACTAGGGAGACAATAGGGCCCCTCAAAGATCAGCAAGGCAGCCTTTGTGTGGAGCTGCAGGAGATGGGAAGATACTAAATGAGTATTTTGCATCAGTGTTTACTATAGAGAAGATATAGAAGATATAGACTGTAGGGAAATAGGTGGTGACATCTTGAAAAATGTCTATATTACAGAGGAGGAAGTGCTGGGTGTCTTGAAATGCTTGCAGGTGGATAAATCCCCTAGGTATATCCTGGAACTCCGTGGGAAGCTAGGGAAGTGATTGCTGGGCCCCTTGATGAGATATTTGTATCGTTGATAATCACAGGTGAGGTGCCGGAAGGCTGGAGGTTGGGTAACATGGTACCATTATTTAAGAAAGATGGTAAGTACAAACCAGGGAACTATAAACTGGTGAGCCTGGCATTGGTGATTAACAAGTTGTTGGAGGGAATCCTGAAGGACAGGATGTACATGTATTTGGAAAGGCAAGGACTGATTAGGGATCATCAATATAACTGTGCGTGAAAAATCATGTCTCACGAACTTGATTGCGTGTTTTGAGGAAGTATCAAAGATTTTTGATGAGGGCAGTTGGTGGACATGATCCATACAGACTTCAGTAAGGCATTTGACAAGGCTTCCCATGGAACATTGGTTAGCAAGTTTAGATCTCATGGAATACAGGGAGAACTAGCCATTTGGATACAGAACTGGCTCGAAGGTAGAAGACAGAGGGCTGTGGTGGAGGGTTGTTTTTCAGAATGGAGGCCTGTGACCAGTGGAGTGCCACATGGATCAATGCTGGGTCCTCTACTTTTCTTCATTTATATAAATGATTTGGATATGAACATAGGAGGTGTAGTTAGTAAGTTTGCAGATAACACCAAAATTGGACGTGTAGTGGACAGCGAAGAGGGTTACCTCAGATTACAACAGGATCTTGATCAGATGGGCCAATGGGCCAAGAAGTGGCAGATGGAGTTTAATTTAGATAAATGTAAGGTACTGGATTTTGGGAAAGCAAATCTTAGCCGAACTTATACATTTAATGGCAAGGTCCTAGGGAGTGTTGCTGAACCACAAGACCTTGGAGTGCAGGTTCATAGCTCCTTGACAGTGGAGTCGCAGGTAGATAGGATAGTGAAGGTGTTTGGTTAGCTTTCTTTATTGGTCAGAGTATTGAGTACAGGAGTTGGGAGGTCATGTTGCAGCTGTACATGACGTTGGTTAGGCCACTTTTGGAATATTGCATGCAGTTCAGATCTCCTTCCTATTGGAGGGATGTTGCGAAATTTGAAAGGGTTCAGAAAAGATTTACAAGGATGTTGCCAGGGTTGGAGGATTTGAGCTTTATGGAGAGGCTGAACAGGCTGGGGCTGTTTTCCCTGGAGCGTCAAAGACTGAGGAATGATCTCATAGAGGTTGATAAAATCATGAGAGGTATGGATAGGATAAATAGGCAAATTAGGGAAGTCCAAACCTAGAGGGCATAGGTTTAAGGTGAAAGGGTAAAGATATAAAAGAGACCTAAGTGGCAACGTTTTCATGCAGAGGGTGGTACGTGTATGGAATGAGCTGCCAGAGGAAGTGGTAGAGGCTGGTACAATTGCAACATTTTAAAGGCATCTGGATGGATATACGAATAGGAAGGGTTTAGAGGGATATGGGCCGGGTGCTGGCAGGTAGGACTAGATTGGGTTGGGATATCTTGCTGTCATGGATGGGTTGGACCGAAGGGTCTGTTTCCGTGCTGTACATCTCTATGACTCTAACAGGGTTAAGAAAACTTGAAAACATGAAATGGATCGGGAGGACAAACAGAGGAAGAGGGAAAGTGAGGAAAAAGACAAATAGAAGAAGATGAAATTAAAAGAACTTGCACTCCAGAAAGATAGGGCAATTAGAGGACATGAAATAAACACAAAACAATTTACAGCAAAGAAACTGGAAGACCTTATTGCATTCAATACCCTAATCATTGCGATAAAGGAATTTCATTGTTACCTTTTGCAACTAGGGGCACTATTATATGGTGTTATAAAATGGAAGGTGACCTCCTCTGAGAACTAAAAACCAGAATACCAAAAGAGGAGCACCTCACCCTATAATCTATAAAAGGCCTGTCAAAAATGGTATAACCTGTTTTTCAGCAACTTCAAGTGGGTTAAGTAAAATAAATCCCTGAAACTCACTTTAAAATCAACAAGTAACAATGTACTTATGAACATCAACTAGCCACGAAACGCCACGACCAGCTATCCTTCGTAGCCACACACGCAGACGACAAGCAACATGAATTCGACTGGGACAACACTACCATTATAGGGCAAGCCAAACAAAGAACAGCCAGGGAATTCCTAGAAGCTTGGCACTCATCCACAAACTCCATCAACAAACACATCGACCTGGACCCAATATACCGGCCACTACAGCGGACAGCTGAAACTGACAACCGGAAGCGGCAGGGACAGGCCACTATAAATGCCGGAGGCTCCCAAGCACTGAGGATGTCACCTAGACAGGGGACGAAACGTTTGCAACAAAAATTTCCAGCTCGGCGAACAGAACCACAACAACGAGCACCCGAGCTACAAATCTTCTCCCAAACTTTGTACTTATCTCATTCTAACAGGGAACAAATTAACTAAACTATTAACAAATCAAAAAAAACCCTTCTAACTATTAACTAATCCTGAACAAAACAAGATTCTAATGGTATGCTATTCTAATAAATCCAAGTCCCACTCATATAACAAAAATAGAATTTATTCTCTCAAAATTACAGCCAAGTTACATGTCTTCTAGAATGTCCTGTGTCTTCGCCGTCGATTCTTCTGCCAGGAATGCCTTCTGCAGCACTGGTACTGCTGGTATTTAGATGGTATTTTCTCTTAGACATAGATGAAGTTGTGAGAGCCAGCGATTGTCTCTTGAGAGCTGAGGGCCGTTAGCACTGGTGGATGGTAGCTAGCTCTAGGATCTTTGTCCAACTGCCCCCTTGATGGCATATCAGTATTTCTTACAATAGGATTGGTCCAATGTTGTCAAAATCATCAGTTTTAAATTTAATAGGTTTTTGGAATTGAAGTAATGCATTCAAATTGATTGGCTAAATTCAAAAACCTGGTGTCTTGATAAAAACTGCTGCTTGATTTGCTAACTGTACGGCCTTTCGATACAATAGTTTCAGTTTGGGCTCTCTGTGTACTTGCAAATTCATGTTGCTACTCACAGACATCCATTTTTATCTCTAAGCACAAAAACCGCACCATCTTTTCAAAGGACCACATAATGCTTTTCCCATTTCACAATTTTACAAACACCAAATTCCTGCTTCCCAATCTATGATTGTTCTACCCAACTTCACAACAACAGACATGTGATGAGATGACAACTTAAATTGATTAAACAGAAACTGATTAATCAAAACTCAGAGCTTATGCTTCCAGCCCATGTTTTAGAATTTCAGAGAGAAACTGACCAAAACTTGAGAGTTCGCTCAAAAACATTTGAAAGGCACTCAACAAAACAATGAAAATGTGTGAGTGGGTAAAAGGCCAACATTCCAAATTTTGATGCTATAGGCAAAGCTGTTAGTGTTATTACTTGTCTCTTGAGAACCACTAAAAACAGAGTCAAAAATCACACAACACCAGGTTATAGTCCAACAGGTTTAATTGGAAGCACTAGCTTTTGGAGCGCTCCTTCTTCATCAGGTGGTTGTCTCCAAATCATTAAAAGCAGAGTTCACTGGAACATACAAATCAAAAAGAAACCCAATGATATGTGTCACATAGTTAATACTCCACACAGGAGAAAGAATCACTGAGGGTATTGTAAAAATATTATGACAGGGATGATAGTCAAGGGAAAAGTGTACTTTAGGGTAGTGAAGTAAGTAGGGACTGAGAAAGAAATATCAGAAAAATTACAAATTGGATCAAAAATTAGAATTAGAATTCAGTTTTATTGTCAAGTATACTCAAGTATACAGGAGTCACCATTCCCAGTGCCATCTGAGGTACGAAGTTTCAAAGGTTCCTAGGTACAAAATCTTAGGTACAAAGTAGAAAAATAAAGAAATGTAATGGTCCTTCTTTAGCTATGGGCCTGCAGATGCTATATGCTAGGCTTGATCTCTCCTCCACACTGGGCTTGACCTCTGTGCTGCCATCTCACTGCCAACCACCAACATCCCACTCAGGCTCACCACCCTCCTCGCCCTTGACCTCAATGATGCAGCAATGCTGTCGATACTAAGAGTTCCACCTGGCTCACCAGCCACCTTGTCGCTGAGTGCCAAAGTCCCACTTGGACGCTAGCCATCACCTCTATGACTGAGCTCTCTTCAGAAGGTAAATTTAAAAAAACCATAAACAAGAAAAAATAATGATAAAAGAAGGAAAAAAAGATTAAAAAAAGAAAGATGGACAGAGTGGACAATCTCCAGGCTCTGAGCCCAGACACTGCTGCCTTCTTGAAATGTAAAGCAATGACACGCCAAGAATCAGGTTGGAAAAGTTCTATTGATTCATAGGACCAAAGATTTTGTAATACTGAATGAACCTTATCAATGCAAAGTAATGCCAATGGAGTGGAAGATGTCTCAGCAGCATTTCAAAGATTAACCAATAAAATCATTGAAGACTATATAACGTGTTGCCTACTTAGATCATTTATTTGTTTTTAGCCAAATAACTTGAAAAGTGAAATTAAGGGCGATGTTGGATGCTTCTATGTCTAGGACAAAAATTAAGATTTAACATTTAAATGGATTCCAGAGTGCTTTTGAAAACTGTACTCACAACACATTGGTTGTAGATTATGGAAGGCCATAGAATGGAAGCAGGCCATTCAGCCCATACCAACCATCCAAACAGCATGCCACTCAGAGCCTGCATTTCCCATGGCCGATCCACCTAATCTCCACATCTTTTGACTGTGGGAGGAAACCCATACAGACACTGGGAGAATGTGCAAACACCACACAATCACCTAAGGGTGGAATCAAGCCCAGTTCCCTAGTGTTGTGAGGCAGCTATGCTGACCACTGAGTCATTGTGCCTAACTGTGCCTAATTATGAGAAGCCATTCAAACTGGCTTTTAATGCCAGTATGATGGATATTTTACTGGAAATTGTGAGATGGGGGTGGAATGACCTGTTGGTCAGTTTCTTTGAGAAAAACTAATTGCAGTAATAATATTCTACAGTAGCAAACAAGGTATTGAGTCTTGTGATGTGGCTACATTATTGAGATTTAAATCCCCTACAATGTGAAAGACACTATTATTTGTGCAAACCACAATCCTTTGATTTTCTCAGAAAAATTGCAGGACAAGTACTAATAATGATTGCGCTTGATTATTAATCCCCAAACATATAAATTGAATATCATTCATGACCCTGGAAAGGAAGTTCTAATGCATGCTTTATCAAGATGATATATGTAGGATACTGAGTTATGTAATGGATCCTAATTAAAATGTGGTTGCTGCGTAACTGGTTGTATGTTTAATATTACCATGTTACTGTTGTTAATGTAACATTAAAGCAGTGTTTGGATAATTTTGTTGAGCAATGAAAATGCCTCTTAAAAATACGTTTCCGTCCTTCTCTGTGGGAAGGTGTGACGTAGATTGATGTGTGATTTAGATATATTTTAACACCAGTTATTTGTGTCTTGGATCTTGGATAGATCATGTGGATTTGGTCTGTGTCTTTGAAGGTGTTTAATGCTTAACATAATGAGATTTTGAATTTAGAAGAGAAACAGATGATGCCTGTTAAATGAGATGTATAGCACAGAAACAGACCCTCTGGTCAAATGCATCCATGCTGATCAGATATCCTAAATAAATCTAGTCCCATTTGCCAGCATTTGGCCCATATCCCTCTAAACCCTTCCTATTCGTATACCCATCTAGATGCCTTTTAAATGTTGTAATTGTACCAGCCTCCACCACATCCTCTGACAGCTCACTCCATACACGTACCACTCTCTGCGTGAAAAAGTTACCCCTTAGGTCCCTTTTAAATCTCTCCCCTCTCATCTTAAACTTATGCCCTCTAGTTTTATGTTGCCCCACCTTGGGGAAAAGACCTTTCCCCTCATGATTTTATAAACCTTTATAAGGTCGCCCCTCAGCCTTGGATGCTCCAGGGAAAATAACCCCAGCCTATTCAGCCTTTCTCTATAGCTCAAACCATCCAACCGTGGCATCATCCTCATAAATCTTTTCTGAACCTTTTCACATTTCACAAAATCCTTCTTATAGGAGGGAGACCAGAATTACACACAATACTCCAAAAGTGATTTCACCAATGTCCTGTACAGTCGCAATGTGATATCCCAACTCCTATACGCAATGCAATGACCAATAAAGGCACGCATATCAAATGTCTTCTTCACTATCCTATCAAGATGTGACTCCACTTTCAAGACACTATGAACCTGCACGGAGAAAGTCTTTGTCTATCTTAGTTTCTATTTGAACACCTAGTAAGAATTCTGGAACATGGTCACAGAAGATGGAAATTAGAAACTAAGATTCCTTTTGGACAGAGAGAAGAATGGCTGAAATGTAGCATAAACTGTGTGGATCCAATTTCCCACCAATGCTCAATGAAGTTGAAGCTGGCAATCAATGGAAAAATTATGTGTATATATGGAACAAGTTACACTTCAGAAATTGATCAAGGATCCTTAAACAGCACCTTCCAAACTTAAGACCACTGCTACCTAGAAGGGCAAGGAAAATAGCTACATGGAAACACCACCACCTGCAAGCTCCCCTCCGAGACATAATGGCTCAGTGGTTAGCACTGTTGCCTCACAGCGCCAGGGTGCCAGGTTTGATTCCAGTTTTGCGTGACTGTCTATGTGGAGATTGCACGTTCTCTTGATAACTGGGTGGGTTTCCTCCCACAGTCCAAGGATATGAGGGTTGGCTGGATTGGCCATGCTAAATTGTCCAAGGATGTGCAAGTTATGTAGATTAGCAATGGGAAATGCAGGGTTACAGGGATAGGGTGGATCTGGGAAGTGTACTCTTCGGAGGTTCGGTCTAGACCTGACTTACTGAATGGCCTGCTTCCACGCTGTAGGTGATTTTATGATCCTGACCTGGAAGTATATTCATGCTCCTTCACTGTTGTTGGGTAAAAATCCTAGAACTCCCTACCTCATAGCATTATGGATCTATGTAGAATAAATAGACTGCAGCAGTTCAAGAAGGGAACCTACTATTACCTTCTCAAGGGCACTAGGGATGGACAATAACTGTTGGCCCAGCCAGCACTGCCCCATGTCCCACAAGTGAGCAAAGAAAAACTAGTCCCATCCAGGTATTTGCTACTTCACTGAGTATTTAAATCTATCCTCTTCTTACAGTGCTTTAACCAATTTTGTGATTGAATTTGCCAAAACTAATGATCATATATAATCCCTCATGAGACAGTCTATTAAAAACCCTTTTTGAAAACCAAGTAGGAGTTAGTCAATGTGTCACCTGGTCATAGTTTTCTGAAGTCATATGTAGTATCCTCTTTGAACTTCTACATGACGATCAGAGCATTGCTAATTCTATTTTCCATTACCCCTCCTACTGTAGAGGTTCGATTTATCAGATTGTAGCTTTCAGGATTTGAATTAAATCATTCTTTAAATGAGGCTGTGTGATTTTCTCTGATCACCTGATATTTACAAATTCTCAGTGAGCTATTAAAAATGTTCATTAGGAATCATATGATACTGCAATTTTGTTCAGTGCCTTCAGATAAGTAAGTGCTGACCTTGTTTTATTCACCTTGTACCCATTTCATTTAGCATCATTACTCTTGTGAGAAAATGACCTGGGGCTAATTTTGACTTTGGACAACAGTGTAAAATGGTATTCTTGGTTCCAGCACCCATTACAAATTTACAATTTTATTTTATCCAGTTGTAATGAATATTGGGAGAGCTAGTTTACATCATCCTCCAAAGCGAATTGTCAAACAAATAAAACAAAGAACTGCACTTAGAGTCATAGAGATGTACAGCACGGAAACAGACCCTTCAGTCCAACCCATCCATGCCAACAAGATATCCTAACCCAATCTAGTCCCACCTGCCAGCACCCGGCCCATATCCCTCCAAACCCTTCCTATTCATATACTCATCCAAATGCCTTTTAAATGTTGTAATTGTACCAGCGTCCACAACTTCCTCTGGCAGCTCATTCCATACACATGGCATGCTCTGAGTGAAAATGTTGCCCCTTAGGTCTGTTTTATATCTTTCCCCTCTCGCCCTCTAGTTCTGGACTCCCCCCCACCCCAGGGAAAAGACTTTGTCTATTTATCCTATCCATGCTCCTCATGATCTTATAAACTTCTATAAGGTCACCCCTCAGCCTCCAACCTTCCAGGGAAAACAGTCCTAGCCTATTCAACCTCACCCTATAGCTCAAGTCCTCCAACCCTGTCAACATCCTTGTAAAACTTTTCAAGTTTCACAACATCTTCTGATAGGAAGGAGACCAGAATTGCACAGAATATTCCAAAAGTGGCGTAACCAATGTCCTGTACAGCCGCAATATGACCTCCCAACTCCTGTACTCAATGCTCTGACCAATAAAGGAAAGCATACCAAACACCTTCTTCACTATCCTATCTACCTGCGATTCCACTTTCAAGGAGCTATGAACCTGCACTCCAAGGTCTCTTTGTTCAGCAACACTCCCTAGGACCTCACCATTAAGTGTATAAGTCCTGCTATGATTTGTTTTCCCAAAATACAGCACCTCACATTTATCTGAATTAAACTCCATCTGCCACTTCTCAGCCCATTGGCCCATCAGTTCAAGATCTCATTGTAATCTGAGGTAACCTTCTTTGCTGTCCACTACACCTCCAATTTTGGAGTCATCTGCAAACTTACTAACTGTACCTCTTATGCTCGCATCCAAATCATTTATATAAATGACGAAAAGTAGTGGACCCAGCACCAGTCCTTGTGGCACTCCACTGGTCACAGGTCTCCAGTCTGAAAAACAATCCTCCAGCACCACCCCCTGTCTTCTATCTTTGAGCCAGTCCTGTATCTAAATAGCTCGTGCTCCCTGTATTCCATGAGATCTGACCTTGCTAACCAGTCTCCCATGGGGAACCTTGTTGAACGCCTTACTGAAGTCCATATAGATCAAGTCCACCGCTCTGCCCTCATCAATTCTCTTTGTTATTTCTTCCAAAAATTCAATCAAGTTTGTGAGACATGATTTCCCACACACAAAACCATGTTGGCTATTCCTATTCAGTCATTTCCTTTCCAAATACATGTAAATCCTAACCCTCAGGATTCTCTCTCCAACAACTTGCCCATCACCAACGTTAGGCTCACTGGTCTTTCAAGGGGAGGAACCAGCAGAGGTCATTGTACACATTGGAAGCAATGACATAGGAAGGGAAAAGGATGACATTCTGAAGGGAGAAGCTGGAGAGTTAGGCAGCAATTGAAAAAGGAGATCCTTGAGAGTAGTAATATCTGGATTAGTCTCGGTGATGTGAGCTAGTGAAGGTAGGAGTAGGCAAATAGAGTGAATGCCTTGCTGAGGAGCTGGTGTTTGGGAGAAGGACTCACATTTTTAGATCATGAGAATCTCTTATGGAGGAGAAGTGACCTGTACAAGGAGGACGGATTGCACCTGAATTGGAAGGGGACTAATATACTGGCAGGAAGATTTGCTTGAGCTGCTCAGGAGGATTTAAACTAGCAAGATGGGGGGTGGGGGGTGAGACCCAGGGAAATAATGGGGAAAGAGATCAATCTGAGACTGGTACAGTTGAAAAAAGAAGCGAGTCAAACAGTCAGGGCAGACAGGGACAAAGCTGAGAACAAGGTCGGACTAATAAATTAAACTGCATTTATTTCAATGCAAGGAAGGCAGATGAACTCAGGGCATGGTTAGGAACATGAGACTGGGATATCATAGCAATTACAAAAATGTGGCTCAGGGATGGACAGGACTGGCAGCTAACATTCCAGGATACAACTGCTATAGGAAGGACAGAAAGGGAGGCAAGAGAGATGGGGTGTGGCGGTTTAGATAAGGGATAGCATCACAGCTGTACTGAAGGATGATATTCTCAGAAATATATCCAGGGAAGTTATTTGGGTTGAATTGAGAAATAAGAAAGGGATGATCACCTAATTGGGATTGTATTATAGACCCCCCAATAGTCAGAGGGAGGTTGAGAAGCATATTCGTAAGGGGAGTTTAGTTATGTACGAATAATAGGGTGGTCTGGAACCACAGGAGATGGGGGAGATACTAAACCAGTATTTTGCATCAGTGTTTATTGTGGAAAAGGACATGGAAGATATAGAATGTAGGGAAATAGATGGTGACATCTTGAAAAATGTCTATATTACAAAGGAGGAACTGCTGGATGTCTTGAAACGCATAAAAGTGGATAATTCCTCAGGACCTGATCAGGTGTACCCTAGAAGGCTGTAGGAAGCTAGAGAAGTGATTGCTGGGCCCCTTGCTGAGGTATTCATATCATCGATAGTCACCAGGTGAGTAGCTGGAAGACTGGAGGTTGGCTAACATGGTGCCACTGTTTAAGAAGGGCAGTAAGGACAAGCCAGAGAATTATAGATGGATGCTAGAAATCTGAAACAAAAACAGAAGTTATTGAAGACACTCAACAGATCTGACAACATCTCTGGAGTTAACATTTTCAGTCTCTTCTTCAGGACCGCAAGATTAGAACTCAGATCACTGAAGAAGGATCACTAGATTCAAAATGTTAACTCTGCTTTCTCTCCACAGATGTTAAGTTTCTCCAGCAATTTCTGGTTTTGCTTCAATTTGTTCTTTTTGAATAATTTGGGCTCAGCCTATTGAAATAGGTACAATCACAAAAATTTACACATATTAAAATTGAAAACTATACATGTAGCAGACTTCAAAACCAGTCAAGCAGCACATTTGGTAGCAGTAAACGATTATCTCACTAGTTTGTGCAATGAGGCAATCTTTCCTAACACAGCATGCAGAATCATAAAGCTCCACATTCTGTTCAGGGAAATTTGCCAGCTGAGAACTTTCCATGGAGTTGCCCTCAGAACACCTTCTCGGTGGAAACTCTTACTTTCCTCATTACCATTGTTCCCATGTTTGTGTGACTGTCAGCATTTCTCACCAGCTGTATCCCTCCCCACACACTGATTCACGGGAAGTGCCAAATGGAATACCTTTCTTCTTGAGTTTAACACTTCAGGCCCTGTTCTTTCTGTCCTTTTTCCCAGCTCATACATTAGTGCATTTAGTAGTTGGTTAGCCATCTATCCCTGGAAACTTGACAGCTTTAAAGTTTCTTACGTTTTTAAAACCCCCGATGCAATTTTGTTTTCTTGCAGCGTTTACAGAAAGACAGTGTTCAATTCACAGGTGTGATTAAATGTTAACAGTTATTTTTTATCTTCTCTCTTGGATGAATCTGCTATTTGTTCTTCAGTGATTTTTGTTCTGTTGTGCTTTGATATAGAAGATACCCTATCATGTCGGTACACAGAATTTGTGCAATAGCATTACTATGTACCTTTCAGCTAAATGCTAATAGGAAAGAATACATTTCATGATATATTGTGTCTTTTACATCCATGGTGCTATCTTCTGGTTAAGACATTAACCCATGGCTAGCCTGTTTTCAGAGGTAGATGTAAAAGGTGCAGCAGGTAACCAGGAAAGAAAATGGAATGTTGGCTCTTATTTCAAAGGGATTGGAGTCTAAGAATAGGGAAGTCTTACTGTAACTGCATAAGGAGATGCTGAGACCATATTTGGATTACTGGAAACAAGGTTGGACCTCTTATTTAAGAAAAGATATCATTTCATTGGAGGTAGTTCAGAGAAGATTCACTAGGATGATCCCCTGTATCGAAGGATTGTCTTAGCGAGCAAGGCTAATCAGGTTGGGACTCTATTCATTGGAGTTTAGAAAATGTGAGGTGATCTCACTGAAACATATAGATTCTTAAGGGGCCTGACAGGGTAAGTGTTGAGAAGATGTTTTCTCTCATGGGAGAGCCTAGGACCAGAGGCATAGTCTCAGAATAAAGGGACACCAGTTTAAGACTGAGATGAGGAAGAACTTCTTCTCTCGGAAGGTTGTGAGTGTTTAGAACTCCTTGCCACAGAGAGAGGTTGGGGTAGATATAAAACCTATGTATATGTAAGCCTGAGATAGGTAAATTCTTGACCAGTAATTGAATTAAGGGTTATAGGGAAAGACCAAGAAAGTTGACATGGGGAACGTTGGGTCTACCATGATGCAATTAAATGGTGGAGCACATCTGAGGGGCTTAATGGCTTACTCCTGTTTCTATTTCTGGTGGTCAAGATCCATGACATAATTTGAAGAAGAATACAACTCTAGTCTTCTGGATAATACTTATTTCTTAACCAACAACATCTCATTGTTACTTGGCCTCTTGGACAAAATAAATTTGACCAAACATCCCAGACTAACATAACTAAAACATTTAATCTGTTAATTGAACTCATTGTTGTTTGTGGAACCTTGCTGTGCTCAATTTGGTCTGTGTTTCCTGCATTTCAACAGTCACGCTTGTATTATCAGATGCTGATGCTGCCAGCTTGTCATATGTTTTCGTTAACACCACTTATGGAGAGGGTAATTCACTCCCATCGATAATGGGTCAAAGGGTTTTCCTCTATCCGAGGTAATAGATAGACCTTAGCAAGAACAGACACTTGTCTTACATAACAAAGGTATCATTCATTGATTGTAGCAATATAGGCACAATTAGCATTCACTAGTTCAGCATAAATACAATTATCATTGAGCCAACAAATTCACATTTGTCCCCAACGGGATCTCATGCAAATCTCTCCATTCCAAGACTCAGTGATGTCATCATGTTGGGCAGAGTTAATGTAAGTTTAAAATGAACTATTTCAGAATCATTATGAAACAACAGTGAGTACAATTCTGAAGCAATTAATTAACTGTAAAGTGGTTTTGGATAATTTCAATTCTGATGGGTGCTAAATAAATAAAAGTTTTGCGAGATAATCACAGTTTGTAAATTGAGATAGTTAGGGAAAAGGAACAGGAGTAGACCCCATATGGCCCCTCAATCTTCCTTTATCAGTCAATTAGAGTCATAGAGATGTACAGTATGGAAACAGTCACTTCCATTCAACTTGTCCACGCCAACCAAATATCCCAACCCAATCTAGTTCCACCTGCCAGCACCCGGCCCATATCCCTCCAAACCCTTCTTATTCATATACTCATCCAAATGCCTTTTAAATGTTGCAATTGTACCAGTCTCCACCACATCCTCTGGCAGCTCATTCCATACACATACCACCCTCTGCTTGAAAACGTTGCCCTTTAAGTTTCTTTTATATCTTTCCCCTCTCACCCTAAACCTATGCCTCTACTTCTGGACTCCCCCACCCAGGGAAAAGACTGTCTATTTATCTTATCCATACCCCTCAATTTTGTAAGCCTCTATAAGGTCACCCCTCAGCCTCTGACGCTCCAGGGAAAACTGCTCCAGCCTGTTCAGCCTCTCCCTATAGCTCAAATCCTCCGACCCTGGCAATGTCCTTGTAAATCTTTTCTGAACATTTTCAAGTTTCACAACACTTTTCAATAGGAAGGAGACCAGATGTTCACTTCCATGAAAGTAGGCATTAGTAGCCATTATTTTCAATATAAGAATTCCACATCTATGATCCTGTTACTCTGAATCTGAAAATAAACAACAAAATTGTAGCAATCATTGCATACCTTGCAAGAAATTACTGAAATTGAAAAAAAAAAGCTGTCCAGTAGCTCTGTTTTGAGCATTGTAAAGGAATTAAGGACATGGAAAGGACAATGGGAGAAGTTGGTGTGGATGAGCATATATCAGCCTAGACTGGTGCTTGGTGTAAATGCTGCCAGGAACCAAAAATCTAAAGTCATTAAAGTGTTGCCCAGATATATAAAACCTCTTAGTGCCTTTTGACAATCGATGGAGGATTGTATTTCATTCAAATCAGGGTGATTGCTACAAATTAATGTACAAGTGTATAGGTACAGGATCAAATTCCTTTATAATTGGGCACATTATACCTAAGTTGTTTGTTTTCACTTTAGAATTAGAATCCCTACAGTGTGGAGCCAGGCACTTTGGCCCAACAAGTCCACACCGACCCTCCAAACAGTAACCCACCTAGGCCTGTTCCCATATTTTTTACCCTGAACTAATGCACCTAACCTACACATCCCTGAACACTGTTGGCAATTTAGCATGGCCAATTCACCTAACCTGCACATCTTTGGACTGTGGGAGGAAACCAGCGCACCCAGAGGAAATCCATGCATACATGGGGAGAATGTGCAAACTCCACACAGTCTGTCTGAGGTTAGCATCGAACCCAGGTCCCTGGTGCTGTGAGGCAGCAGTGCTAACCACTGCACCACCATGCTGCACTGAATATATTAATTGAACTTATCTGAATATATTAATTGAGATAAAAGATAAAATACAGCACCTTTCTTTGTTATGTGGAGTGAAAAACCACTCCATGATTCCTTGTAACCTTATTTTTGGAAGCTTTGACACTGAAAGAACAAATTTCAGAATATTGGAAGTGCAGTAACTACTCACTCAACTGTGTTCTAACAAGTGAGGCGGCACAATGACGGAGGTCTTTCACATGACGAGTTCCAGCCACAACTGCCTCCCTTGTCGGTTAATTACACATCGCTTCTGACTGATCAGCTACTGCTCCCATGCTGCTCTCTAACTGACTGTCTGGAGGCTTACCTTGCCACCTGTGTTTCTTTTATTCTCCTGCAACCTGTACCGAATCACACAGCTTGCTCAGCTGTTCACTTTTAGGACTGAACATGGAATAATCCCCACCTTTTCTTCAAGGTTATTTTTAAGGAAGATTACATTTTAATAGGTACATTTGTTAAACTATGACAACAGACACACCTTTAAATCATGAAACAGCAGCTGGCTAACAGGTTGTGGTGAATTCTCATTAAAAGTTCAAAATCAGAGTAGTAAAGCAAACAATGAAGAAGCATTATAAATGGAGACATTATGTGCTGCATCATTCCATGCTCTTTCTGGACACTCTACACATCAACTACTGTAAATATTGGCAATGTAGTATCACAAGGCAAATGTATTTTTGGACCATGCTTTCTCCCTTTTTTTGGTAGATTATTTGCCCTTTGATCTGCTTATAATTAGCCATAGTTGTCATAGGACTGACAACAGCTCTGTCTGTTTAAGAGAGACAAGTTGTTATAATTTGAGGTGCTCCAGTCCACATCAAGCATGGTTAGCAGACCAGGAATCTCTCTGGTTCATATGTGCTGCCTGTTTAACCTATCAATCTGTTCGGTTATATCATGAACACTGAGGAGGACTTGAACCCAGAGCTTCCAGCTCAAACAAAGGGGCAATACGCTTATTGCTATTGAGTGTGTTGTTCTTATGGAGAAAATTCAGCAGCTGATTTGACAACAGCAAGCTATCATAAAGAACAAAATGGATGGATAATTTGGTGTATTGATTGAGGTGGGTAGCTGGAGATGTTAGCTAGGCACCAGTCAAATGCATTAGTGTTTTTTGAATGGTGCCGTACCCTCTTTTATAGGTAGTCAAGTCTCAATCAAAAGTTCGCCGTCCAGAAATTCTTCTATGCAGCACCTGCAGTTCAAATGAGTGAGAGTGAGAGTGAGAGTGAGAGTGAGAGTGACAGACAGTGTTGGGGAGGTTGACAGAGAATTCCAGAGTCTAGAGTCCAGAAAGCTGAAGGCCTGATGGCCAATGGTCGAGTGAAGGGAATGCACATGAGGCCAGAATTCGAGAAAGATCAAATTCCTGGAGGGCTATTGAGCTGGAAAATGTTACAGAGATAAACACAGAGAACATTGGAGAAGCTTAGCACCTCTGGCAGCATCTATGGAGCTAGAAAAAGTTGCAGAGATGGTGAGGGATCTGGGACAAGCAGAGGCAGCCAGTGTCAATCCAATATTAATATGGACTATCTTCTAAAGGTTTGAAGGGATAGGAAATACAGTTTAGAACACATTTCACTGTCATAGTCTTGGGTTTCACTCGCAACAAATAGATAAAGATCAGCCTGAATCAAATTTCAGCACAATTAATACCTCAAGGAGTGAATTACACCATTGAATTTGAGAAGATATCTAGAAGTAAATCCAAATTTTTAATGGTTGAACCAATCTAGATACTTAGATTAGGGATGACTCTGGTGTGTGGCTTGATAATTCAGTTCCACTTATCTGGTTTGCATGGACAAGTTGGACCGAAGGGTCTGTTCCATGTTGTACATCTCTATGACTCTATGTTGTATGACCTCAGTGACAAATGTCATCTGTTCGGTCTACATTTCCTGTACTATTAGGAAATTGTCTAGACAACATTTTAACACAAAGCTTTTACAATGTCACATCAAACTCTCTTATGAAGAACATGGTGTGGTAGTGGTAGGAAGATGAGAAAGAGAGAGGAAGAGTGTTTCTGAAAACTAATAAGACAGTGAGAATTTTAGTTTCTAGAAGGGTTGTGAACATTTGTGAATGAGAAAGGGAAGGGGAAGAGTGCCTTTGAAACTGTTTTTGGATAAACTATTAAGTTGACCATTCAGTTGGACTCTTTCCCAACACATAAATAGGAGGCGTGGGGCAACATTTGAATAGCATGTGCACAAGTCAGAATTTGTTCTAACACTTTGAACTGCTTCTTTATGAAATGCCTAAAATTTTTTTAGGAAACAAAAAAATCTTCAAAAGCAAAAAGGGATGACTTTCACATCCGCTAGTAACAACTGTAACAGGACTAGACAGAGTAAATGTAAGAAGAATGTTCCAAATGACTAGGGAGTCCAGAACCAGGGCTTGTTGTCTCAGGACACAGGGTAAATCATTTCGAACTGATATGAGCAGCAATTACAACACACAAAGTGCTGAGTCTATGGAATTCTCTGCTGTAGAAAATGGTCGAGGGCAAAACATTGACTATTTTCAAGAAGGAGTTAGATGTAGTTCTTTGGGTTTAAGTGGTCAAAGGTTATGTTGCAAAAGTGGGAATGGGGTACTAAGCTAGATAATCCGTCATTATCCTATAGAATGCTGGAGCACTCTCGAAGGCCTACAGTGATCCTATTTTCCATGTTTCTATTCTGTGATTGCTTTGAAAAAGTGACTCAAGACTACTGAAAACGTTGAGAAATCTCCTGCAGTTTGAAGCATTTTTTGTGAGCAGTGCACAGTTGTTTGTCAGTATAAGCATGAATGGTTCAATCATTAACACAGGTTTATGTCGGCATTAAAAATTTCTTTTCAACCTCAGACGTGGGATGTCAGGACTGCATCGTTCATTCAAATTCACTACACATACTGCCAATGAAGAACTTCTATTTTCTACCAGTGATAGGCATAAAACGTGACTTTTAATAAAAAACTCCAAATTTCTTTTTCAAACAAAATTAACATTTGGGTAGGTTTGTGCATTAATATATCTTCAGTATCAGGAACCTGGAGGGAGGATATTTTCTGTCCTTCAGCTATTTACTTTAATATTTAAAATGAGCCAATAAGAGCTGCTGCCATTGAAGCAGTTTGCATAAAATCAAATTCAGTCCTCTCCATTTATGCAAGTCTTCACTTTAAACAAATTTTAACTCACAACAAAGGCCAACAAAAAAAAAACATAGAACTATGTCACACTTTCATTGGTGGCACTAAGTACAAGGTCATACTGTCAAATTTCTAAGGTAATTATTGAATTTGCATTCCAGCACACCTCTTGTATTCAGCACATTGCAATTACAATTAACATCAGAAAAGCAATATCCCGATACAGGATGAAAAACCAGTTGAAAGAGCCATTTCCCATTAAACAAGTGTCTCAACAAGATAGTTCTAAGGAAAAATTAGTAAACCAAATCACTCAGGTTGTTGTCCTACAATTCCCAGTGGTCATTCATAGAATGTGTAATTAGAGGTTTGGGGAAAAACCAACAATCAGTGATCTGAAACCAGGGATTCTGGAAGCACATGGTAGGGCAGGCAATGTCTGTGGAGAAATTGTCAAGTTGGAGAAACATTCGATCTGAAACATTAGTGTTTCTCTCTTTACACTAGTTTTGAAGAAGAGCTGAGGAATTATTCCTTGTGAACTGGTCAATGCTTATCCCTCAAATGACGCTGCAAAAACAGATTATCTGATAATTATAATTTTCTTATTTGTAGGAGCTCATCCAAATCTCTGCTCCCCATTTCTTAATTTGCATCAAGTTCCATTTATTAATGACTCCAGTGCTTACGATTTTGCACTTAGTCCAGTGATGCCTTGGTTTGAAAACTGCCATTCCCATGTACAAACCCTTTCACAGTCAGACTCCATCAATCTCTAGTCGCCTTCAGTTATCCAACCCTCCCAGAGCTCTGTGTCCTTTTGCTTCATTGAGCTATCCAACTCCATCAGTCGGTTAGACTAGGACATATCAAGCGTGCTCTTTCTTTTAATTTATTCACAAGAATGTGAGAGTCTATGGCTAGGCAAACGTTCATTGCCCACTCCTAATTGCCCAGAGAGCAGTTGAAAGTCAACAACATTGCTGTGGGTCTGGAGTCACTTGTGGACCAGAGCAGGTAAGGATGGCAGTTTTCTTCCCTAAAGGACATTAATGAAGCAGATGGGTATTTTGTCCTGACAATTAAAAATGGTTTCAAGGTCATCATTAGACTTTTCATTCCAGATTTTTATTTAAGTCCAACTTCACTATCTACCATGGCAGGATTCAAACGCAGGTCCCTGGAACATTGCCTGGGTTTTCAGATTACTGGTCTAGTGATAATACCACTATGCCCTTGCTCCCCTCACTGGTTGTTCAGCATCAGTTGTAGCTGGTGGAAGATGGGATCTTCTGAGTTTAAAGAATGCAGGAAGCTCACTATGCAATTCCTGGACCTGGGAAATAACTTCAAAGATGCTTCCTTTCTTCTTTTGCTACCTCATCCCAAGCAGTACTACACTTGCCCATAATTATCTGTGGGATTCTGAATAATGTGGCTATTTTTACCAGCACCAACTGAGCTTTTCATAGCTCGCAGATTTGGAACTGCTAATTGACATTTCTTTCCTTCCCATTTTACAGCCATTTCATCAGGAATAGTGTTGAAAGAAGAGTTAAGCAGCAGCCAGGGAGTATCCTTCAAGATAGTACCCTCCACCTTGCTGCCTATTAAATTTATAGATCTCAACAATCCTCGAGCAGCACTAAATGAAGACAAAGTCAAGCCTAAGAATAGTTTGTATTGAGGGCTGATGACAATTGTTATGAGCTCCCTAATATTTGATTGAAGTTTGGTTGAAATTGAAGCAAAATTTGATGTTGGACATACATAAGACAATGCAGACACAAGAAAGGTGGTAGAAACGCAGAGCTACATTTTGCGTAGAAATTGATTCCACCTGTATAGATGATGTCACCAAAGGGAGCGTGGAGATGAAGTTGTGAGGGGGCCAACAAGGGATCTTTCAGGTATTCTCCATAGGATTGGAGAGCAGCCATTGCTTAAAATGACATATGATAAAGTAAAAGCTGAAACAAACAAGCATGGTCCCACAGAGCTAAACAATAGAGGAATGCTATTGGACAGAGAATTGGATCAAGTGTAATCCAGAATGTAGAGGGGTCCAGAAGAGATGACACACTTGAGTAACATTGAATAACACTTGTGATCTTAATTTGATTAGTTTTGAAGCATGGAGTTATTTGAAGTTTTATTTGAGAGCTTCAAATTGGGAGTTTTGGGACTCCTAATTGCAAAAAATTGGGAGGTGATGATGCATTCATTTCACTAGCAGCTGTAGAATTTACTTCCAACATCTATTGTTGTCACCTTCTCTTCTAAGATTGTATCCTTTTTTGAATTGTCTTTAATCCAACACCTTGTCTGCTTCAGTGGATTTAATTATCTGCTTCTGAACTGGCAATATCTTACTATGTTGAACTAAATTTGATTTGTTTTTGATAGCTCACACCAGACTCCCTGTTCAAGAGAGCTATCCTGCGCCTACAGTATTAATTCTCCTCTTTCTGCTCTTTAACTTTTTATGCACAAAGGAGACCCAATGTCTTTCCTTTCTCTCATTTGCTTATTAATTCTGTCTACGAATATCTTTAAATGTTTGTGTTGAATCTGACAGATAGTTGAATAACAAATAAAATCATTTTCCCATATTCACTTTCTTAATTGCTATTTCACTTATGTTCTTCTCCCAATAAATGTTGGATATCCATAACATTGCCCAGTCCTGGGGAAGGGGCTTGGATTTGAAAGAGCTGATTGATTTTCTCTTTGATGCTGCCTAACTTTCTAAGTAGTCCATGTAGCAAGAACATCCAATACAGAAAATATTTACAGAAAGGATCATTATCCAAATGGATCTCATTTAGAAAAAATATCTTGCTTATGATAAATGTGACATTTGTACTGTTCGTGTCATATTATGTAAAGACAAAGCTGGCAAAATCAGCACTCAGAGATAGCACATGTAAACAACTTTCTCCCAGTCAGAGCTAATGACCCATGAACCATTCATTGCTATTTTTGTCAACCTGTTATACATAAATGAGTTTGCGAACATGATACACATCATTATCAACAGCACGTGATAAACAAACCTAATGATTAAACTTACTTTCTCTGATGTTAATAAACTTTCATTTGATCTCATTTAACTACACAGCTTTCCAGATTTTCAAACTAAAAAAAACTAAAGTGTTCCAAGGAGAGAGATCCTGGCTTACTGAAAATGCATGTTACTTTCTCTAACTAAAGCACTAAAATCGGTCAACCTTTAGCTTCACCTATGGCACAAATAGATGAGAGAAAGTAACATGCATTTTCAAGATGTGGGTGAATACAAAAGTAGAGGTGTTATACTTCAATTATCACAAGGCACAGACGACACTGCATCTGGATTATTACATGGAGTATGGGTAACCTTATTTAAAGAAGGATGTACATTCATCAGAAGTACAGAGAAGGTTTATTTAACTAACACCTAGAATGGATCTGTTGTTTTGAGGAAATGTTGGCCAGGCTAGGCCTGTATCCACTGAAGTTAAGAGTAAGAATTACTTCAGAGTCATAGAGTTATAGAGATGTAAAGCACATAAGCACACCCTTCGGTCCAACCCATCCATGCCGACCAGATATCCCAACCCAATCTAGTCCCATCTGCCAGCACCCAGCCCATATCCCTCCAAGCCCTTCCTATTCATATACCCATCCAAATGCCTTTTAAATGTTGCAATTGTACCAGCCTCCACCACTTCCTCTGGCAGCTCATTCCATACCCTCTGTGAAAAAGTTGCCCCTTAGGTCTCTTTTCTATCTTTCCCCTCTCACCCTAAACCTGTCCCCTCTAGTTCTGAACTCCCCAACCCAGGGAAAAGACTTTGTCTATTTATCCTATCCATACCCTTTATAATTTAAAAAGCCTCTAATAGGTCACCTCTCAGCCTCCAATGCTCCAGGGAAAACATCCCCAGCCTATTCAGCCTCTCCCTACAGCTCAAATCCTCCAACCCTGGCATCATCCTTGTAAATCTTTTCTGAACCCTTTCATGTTTCACAATATCCTTCCGATAGGAAGGAGACCAGAATTGCACACAATATTCCAAAAGTGACCTAATCAATGTCCTGTATAGCCGCAACATGACCTCCCAACTCCGATATTTAGTGCTGCGAGCAATAAAGGAAAGCATACCAAATGCCTTTTCCAATATCCTACCTACCTGCGACTCTACTTTCAAGAAACTATGAACCTGCACTCCAAGGTCTCTTTATTCAGCAACACTCCCTAGGACCTTACCATTATGTGTCTAAGTCCTGCTAAGATTTGCTTTCCAAAAATGCAACACCTCACATTTATCTAAATTAAACTCCATCTGCCACTCCTCAGCCCATTTGGTCAAGATCCTGTTTTAATCTGAAGTAACCTTCTTCGCTGTCCACTACACCTCCAATTTTGGTGTCATCTACAAACTTACTTCGTATACCTCCTATGTCACATTGAAATCATTTATATAAGTGACAAAAAGTAGTGGACCCAGCACCAGTCCTTGTGGTACTCCACTGGTCACAGGTCTCCAATTTGAAAAACAACTCTCCATCACCACCCTCTGTCTTCTACCTTTGAGTCAGTTCTGTATCCAAATGTATTCTCCTTGTATTCCGTGCGATCTTACCTTGCTAACCAATCTTCCATGGGGAACCTTGTAGAATGTCTTAGTGAAGTCCAGATAGATCATGTTCACCACTCTGCCCTCATCAATTCTCTTTGTTACTTCTTCAAAAACTCAATCAAATTTGTGAGACGATTTCCCGTGCATAAAGCCATGCTGACTAACCTTAATCAGTCCTTGCCTTTCCAAATACTTGTAAATCATGACCTTCAGGATTCCCTCCAACAACTTGCCCACCACTGATGACAGGCTCACTGGTCTATAGTTCCCTGGCTTATCCTTACCACCATTCTTAAACAGTGGCACCACATTAGCCAACCTCTGGTCTTCTGGCACCTGTGAGTAATCAATGATACAAAATCTCAGCAAGGGGCCCAGCAATCTCTTCCCTAGCTTCCCACACAGTTCTAGGCTACACCTGATCAGGTCCTGGGGTTCTATGTTCCTTTATGCATTTCAAGACATCCAGCACTTCCTCCTCTGTAACATGGACATTTTTCAAGATGTCACCATCTATTCCCCTAGATTCTATATCTTCCATGTCCTGCTCCACAGAAAATACTGATGCAAAATATTCGTTTATTATCTGCCCCATCTCCTGCAGCTGCACACAAAGGCCGCCTTGCTGATGTTTGAGGGGTCCTATTCTCTCCCTTGTTACTCTTTTGTCCTTAATGTATTTGTAAAATCCATTTGGATTCTCCTTAACTCTATTTGCCAAAGCTATCCCACATCCCCTTTTTACCCTCCTGATTTCCCTCTTAGGTGTACTTCTCCTGCTTTCATACTCTAAGGATTAACTTGATCTATCCTGTCTATATGGTTCTTTCTTTTTTTTAACCAAACCCTCAATTTCTCTAGTTATCCAGCATTTCCTATACCTATCAGCCTTTCCTTTTACCCGGACAGGAATATACGGTCTCTGGACTCTCGTTATCTCATTTCTGAAGGCTTCCCAAAACCTGCGAACATCTGTCCCCAATCAGCTTTCGAAAGTTCTTGCCTAATATATCAAAATTAGCCTTCCTCAAATTTAGAACTTCAACTTTTAGATCTGGTCTAACCTTTTCCATCACCATTTTAAAACAAATAGAATTATGGTCACTGGCCCCAAAGTGCTTCCCCACTGACACCTCAGTCACAGGCCCTGCCTTATTTCCCAAGAATAGGTCAAGCTTTGCACCTTCTTTAGTAGGTACGTCCACATACCGAATCAGAAAATTTTCTTGTACACACTTAAATCCCTCTCCATCTAAACCCTTAACACTATGGCAGTCCCAGTCGATGCTTGGAAAGTTAAAATCCCCTACCATAACTACCCTATTATTCTTACAGATAGCTGAGATCTCCTTACAAGTTTGTTTCTCAATTTCCCGCTGACTATTAGGGGGTCTATAATACAATCCCAATAAGGTGATCATCCCTTTCTTATTTCTCAGTTCCACCCAAATAACTTCCCTAGATGTATTTCTGGGAATATCCTCCCTCAGTACAGCTGTAACACAATCCTGTATCAAAAACGCCACACCCCCATCTCTCTTGCCTCCCTTTCTGTCCTTCCATTTGTATCCTGGAACATTAAGCTGCTAGTCCTGTCCATTCCTGAGCCATGTTTCTGTAATTGCTATGATATCCCAGTCCCATGTTCCTAACTATGCCCTGACTTCATCTGCCTTCCCTGTTAGGCCCCTTGCATTGAAGTAAATGCAATTTAAATTTATCAGTCCTACATTTATGTCTGCTTTGTACCTGACTGCCCTGACTGTTTGACTTGGTTCTTTTTTCAACTGTACCAGTCTCAGATTGATCTTTTTCCTCTCTACCCCCCTGGGTTCCACACCTCTCCCCCCAGCTCTAGCAAATCTCCCTACCAGTATATTATTCCCCTTGCAATTCTTATGCAATCCGACCTCTGTGTACAGATCACTTCTACCCAGAAACAATTCCAATGATCCAAAAATGTGAATCCTTCTCCCATACACCAACTCTTCAGCCACGCATTCATCTGCTCTATCCTCCTATTCCTAACCTCACTAGCTTGTAGCACCGGGAGTAGTGAGTTATTACTACCCTTGAGGACCTCCTTTCTAAATTCCTGCCTAACTTTCTATATTCTCCCTTCAGAATCTCATCCTTTCCACTTCCTATGTTGTTGGGTTCAAATATGTACAATGATCTCCTGCTGATCTCTCTCCCCTTTGAGAACATTCTGCACCCTCTGAGATATCCTTGATCCTGGCACCAGGGAGGCAACATTCCATTTTGATGTTTTGCTGCTGGCCACAGAAACGTCGGTCTGTGAAACTCTTAACACAATCTATCACTTGGAACTTGGCGTACCCCTCATTACATCAGAGCCATTCTCGATACCAGAACTTTTTGTGCTATATTCCATCACTCCTTACATTTTCCAAAACAGCATACTTGTTTGAAATGGGGATAGTCACAGAAGACTCCTGCACTACCTGCCTACCTCTTTTACCTTTCCTGGAGTTAACCCATCTATGTGACTGTATCTGCAATCTTTCCCCCTTCCTTCACACCCCCTTGCTCTTGTAAATTCCTCATTGCCTCTATTGCTCCAACCGATCCATTTGATGTGATAGGATTCGCAACCAATGGCATTTGTTGCAGATATAATTCTCAGTAACACAGACTTCCCTAAAGTCTCACATCCGACAAGAAGAGCATATCACTCTACTAAAGGCCATTTTTGCTTCTTGCAATCTACAGACCCAGAAAGTAGCACTGTCTTAATCCTCTCCAAAACACTGCTCCAGGCTAACTTAATAATTATGACTTCAGAGACATATCTCAGTAAAACAATATAATCAATAAATAACCCACTCTTCATACTATTGTAGATTTGTAGCAAGGCTATACTTAAAACTATTCACTTATCTGTTTCTGTGCTGTGATCTCTCCCAAACAAGTTCCTCCAAGATCACTTGTGAATTTCGCTGTTTGTCAAGTTTTCCTACATGCACTCCGATGTTCAGCGATGCATGACTTCAAACAGCAAAGTCAGTAACTGCACAAGTTCACTGCTGTGTCAGTTAGCAGTGTAGGTTTCTTTCTCTCTCGCTCCCCTGCACTGACCATGTGCTGCCTTTGTCCGTCCTTCTCCCTTTTTTAAAAGTGCTGTTGTTTTGACATTTTTTTTTCTTTGAAAAAATGCAGACCTTCTTAAGGGTCTTAGCAGAGTAGATGTGGACAGGTTGTTTCTTTGTATGGGAGTATCTAGAATAGGGAGTCACTGTTTAAAAATCAAGAGTTGCCCATTTAAATTAGAGCTTAGACAAATTTCTTTTCTGAGAATTGAGTATCTTTGGAACACTGTCCCTGAAAACAGTGTTAGAAACAGAATCTTCGAATATTTTTAAAGCAAAGGCAGATAGATTCTCATTAAACAATAGGTTGTGAGATTGTGGATTTGAGGTTACAAGTTGGCCAGACACATTGCTATGGAGCAGGCTTGAGGGGTCGAACGGCTTACTTCAGATTCGCATACTCTTATGCAGGAGGGTATGCACAAAGTAGCGCCAGACACATTTAAAAATGAAATGTCAACCTGGCAAAGCTATAAACACAGGACTACCAATATGCCAAGAAGCACATGCAATATACAATGGCCAGAACTAAGCATTCCTGCAACCGATAGGTCACATTCAATATGTTTGGACGTACCACATTGGTCTTGAATGGAAGGAAGAACTGAATGGATTGCATCTCAATGAAAGTCATACCAATGACAGGTAGTTTGCTTGTGGAGAGTTAACCTAACTTGGCAGGGAAATGGTAACCATGACAAAGAATTAACCAAGTGCAGAATGGAAAGACAGTTAGCAAAAGAGCAAGAAATAGCAAACAATTTAGTCAGACTATGAGGAAATATAATATTGAATTAGATTTGCAATGCACATATACAAATTGGGTATTTGGTGAGCTGCAGGTGCAAATAATCACATCCGAATACGTTATTGTGTCAATAATGAAGACCCGACTCAAAAAGGAGCAGAACGGAGAATCAAAAAATCCTGGACACAAAAAGTGAGGGACTAGGGAAAACTAATTAAGGAGAATATTCCAGTGTAGAAGAGGAAAAAAAACACATCTTGATTCAATCAAGAGAATTAATTAGTGTAGAGCTAAGAAATAATAGTGGTATTGTTACATTTCTCAGTGTATTCTATAGGCCTATATCTATCACCTGTCAATTTAAAGCTACGTCCCCTTGTGCTAGCCATCACCATCTGAGGAAAAAGGCTCTCACTGCTCAACCTAACCTTCTGATTATCTTTTATGATCAATTAAGTCACCTCTCAACTTTCTTCTCTGTAACCAAAACAGCCTTAAGCCCCTCAGCCTTTCCTCACAAGACCTTCCCACCATACCAGGTAAAATCATAGTAAATCTCCTGAGTCTTTTCCAAAGTTTCCAATTCCTTCCCATAAGGAGAACTGTACGCAATACTCCAAATGTGGCCACACCAGAGTTTTGTACAGCTGCAGCATGATGTCATGGTTTTGAAACTCAATCCCTGTACCAATAGAAACTAACACACCATATACCTTCTTAACAACCCCATCAACCTGGGTGACAACTTTCAAGGATCTATGTACCTGGACACAGATCTCTTTGCTCATCTATTCTGCCAAGAATCTTACCATTAGCCCAGTACTCTGCATTCCTGTTACTCCTTTCAAAGTGAATCACCTCACACTTATCTGCATTAAACTCAATTTGCCACCTGTCAGTCCAGCTCTGCAGCTTATCTATGTCTCTCTGTAACCTATAACATCCTTTGTCACTATCCACAACTCTACCGACCTTCGTGTCATCAGCAAATTTACTAACCCATCCTTTTATGCCCTCATCCAGGTCATTTATAAAAATGACAAACAACAGTGGACCCAAAACAGATCCTTGCGGTACCCCACTAGCAACTGGACTCCAGGATGAATATTTTCCATCAACCACTACCCAGTCTTCTTTCAGCTAGTCAAGTTCCGATCCAAACTGCTAAATCATCCTCAAACCTGTGCCTCAGTATTTTGCGCAATAGCCTACCATGGAGAACCTTATCAAATGTCTTACTGAAATTCATATCCACATCAACTGCTTTACCCTCATCCACCTGTTTGGTTACTTTATCAAAGAAGGTTTGTGAGGCACAACCTACCCTTCCCAAAACCGTGTTGACTATCCCTAATCAACTTATTCCTTTCCAGATGATTATGAATCCTATCTCTTATAACCTTTTCCAACACTTTACCCACAACTGAAGTAAGGCTCACTGGTCTATAATTTCCAGGTTTGTCTCTACTCCCTTTGAGCAAGGGAACATTTGCTATCCTCCAGTCTTCTGATACTAGTCCTGTAGACAGTGACGACAAAGATCAAAGCCAAAGGCTCGGCAATCTGCCTGGCTTCTCAGAGAATCCTAGGAAAAACCCCCATTTGGCCTAGGGGACTTTTCTACGTTTACACTGTCCAGAATTGCTAACACCACCTCCTTATGCACCTCAATCCCATCTAATGGCCTGTATCTCAGTATTCTCCTCGATCACATTGTCTTTGTCTAGTGTGAATACTGACAAAAAGTATTGATTTAGCACTTCCCCTATCTCCTTAGATTCCATGCACAACTTCCCACTACTACGCTTGATTGGTCCTAGGCTTACTCTCATCATGCTTTTATTCCTGATATACCCATAGAAAGCCTTAGGGTTTTCCTTGATCCTATCCACCAATGACTTCTCATGTCCCCCTCCTGGATCCTCTTAAATCTCTTTTTAGGTCTTTCTGGTCTAACCTGCAACTCTCAAGCACCCTAATGGAGCCATCACACCTCATCCGAACAAAGCCTTCTTCTTCCTCTTAACAAGAGATTCAACTTGCTAAGTAAACCATGGCTCATGCACCTTACAACTTCTGCCTTGCCTGACTGGCACAGACCTTTCAAGGACACAGCAGCTGGTCCTTTAATAGGCCTCACATTTCAACTGTGTCCATCCCCTGCAGTTTTGTTCCCCATCCTATGCATCCTAGATCTTGCCTAATCGCATCATAATCGCCTTTCCCCTAGCTATAATTTTGCCCTGCGGTATATATCTATTCCTTTCCATCACTAAAAGTAAACATAACCAAATTGTGGTCACTATCACGAAAGTGCTTATCTATCTCCAAATCTAACACCTGGCCAGATTTATTACCTAGTGCCATTACTCCTTGTTGACCTGTCTAGATACTGCACACATTGGTCAAAAACCGACCCATCTAAAGTACTTGAACTAAAGCATTCCCAATCTAGATTTGGAAAGTTCAAGTCCCCCATAACAACTACCCTGTCACTCTTGCTTCGATCAAGATCATCTTTGCTAACCTATCCTCTACATCTCTGGAGGCCAATAGAAAACTCCTAACAGGGTAACCTCTCCTTTCCTGTTTCTAACCTCAGCCCATACGACCTCAGTAGATGAGTCCTCAAACATCCTTTCTGCAACTGTAATATTGTCCTTGACTAACAGAGCCACACCACCCCCTCTTGCCATTTTCTCTCTTCTTTCTGAAACATCTAAATCTCAGAACCTGCAATAACCATTCCTGTCCCTTCTCTGCCCAGGTCTCTGAAATGGCCACAACATCAAAATCCCAGGTATCAACCCATGCTGCAAGTTCATCCAACCTTATTCCAGATGCTCCTGGTGTTGAAGTAGACACACTTTAACCCAACTTGTTGCTTGCTGGTGCCTTTTTGCCATCATGAAATCTTAGTTCTAACTTCATTACTCTCAACCTCCCGTAAACTCAAACTACAATTTCAGTTCCCATCCACATGCTAAATTAGTTTAAACCACCCTCGATCAGCATTAGCAAGTCCCTCCCACCCCCAGCATATTGGTACCCCTCTGGTTCAGGTGAAGACAATCCTGTTTGTCCAGCCCACCTATCCCAGAAAGATCCCCAATTATCCAGGAATCCAAAGCCCTCCCTCCTGTACCATCCCTGTAGCCACGTCTTCAACTCCTCTCTCTCCCTACTCCTCACCTTGTTAGCATGTGGCACAGGCACCAAAACAGAGAGAACTCTGTTGCCCACGTTTTTGAAGGGCAGTATGAGTCTGAAACATATTGCATGAAGCAGATTCAATTGTGGTTTTCAAAAAGAAATTGGATTAAGAATCTCAAGATAAAATATTCAGTTTGGGGAAAGGGAAACATGGTAGGATTGCTCTAGCAAAGATCCAGTATCGACTCAATGGGTTGAATGGCCTTCTGTGTTGTAACCATTCTAATGATTAAGAGTGCAAAATCTACAGTTGTACTCAATTCAATCTAGCAAAATTTACAATTATCTTGTGCAGTTTTGGCATATGTACAGGCACAATTTTCCTCCAGTTCTTAACAGGTATAGATAGCCAAATTGTTTAGAGTTTCAGGTGAAGCTGCAATAAAGAGGCATCATATGGTTCTTGTTTTCACCATGTAAAACCACTAATGGAATACGTACATTAGTGACAATACTTGACTTTCTCTCAGCTGTACAAGTGTCAAGAGAACTGAATTTAAGATTTTTCAGTGGGGTGAACAGCAACAAGTTATTCAACATGCCCCAAGTGTGATGTGTGTAAATTTGTAAACACAAAATATGAGAAAAAAAAACTTGTTAACATTTTCTGTGCTTTCCAGAGATAAATGGACTGTTGAGAGCGAAGTAATTTTTTTTGATGCAAGTTGCTAGACAATAAAACAAACACAAATAGTCATAACCATATTTAAAGAAAACATTGTCAAAATTAATTTACATTACTTTTCAAATGACAAAATTTGCAACCTGTAATTTTTTTTTTACCCAAGTACCATCCTGTGAATCGGCATGGGCTATATTAATTCGTTAAAGATGCTAAACAAATACAAGTAATAGTCTTATATCAGCAGGTATCACATTTCAAGTCCATTTGTTATGCAATTATGGAGTCTGGGAATATGTTAAATTTTAGCAACCATAATTAAAAACATTGGCAGGCAGGCTTCTCCTTACTTATTCACAACTGGGAATTGCATTAGTCTGGATGATGGGTGCTATAATTATCTTGGGGATATAGCATTTTAGTTGTAATGAGGATTGGGTATAAATAGATTAAGGCTGCTGCACAACTATATTGGATAAAATAAGTGATTAAGAGTTCCACAGATGCAACATTATATATTCATTCTTTCATAAAGAAAAAAAGCAACTTATTTACTAAATCATTAGTTATTGAATCACCACAAAGGTTGTAGTTTAACGTACATAAACAGAATGCAGTCGTATTTCTTACACTTATTACTAAATTGCTAGTAGCGTCTTAAAGCTAATAAACAAAACTAAATTTATGCAAATTAAAGAGATCAAAAGAAACAAATTTCTTGCTGAAATCTGACAATAATCCCTTCGATTTATTAAGTAAAATACCAAAATTACAGAATGGCAACAGATTATTCGTTTCAGACATTTTCGTTGTGATTATTAGGTTTCTTTCAATAATTAGATTGACATGTCAAATGTTAACTTAACAAGGATGTATTTAATAGAAAAGACCATTGCTTAAATCAGTAAATCCAATTAATTAATGTATTTAATAGAAAAGACCACTGCTTCAATCAGTAAATACAATTAATTAACCACTAGCCTCATCTGGCTGATTGAGAAGCCAAATGTGGCTAATTGGCTTTTTAATTAGCAAATAAAATGAAATAATAGGCCATCATTGGGCATGTGATCTCAATACTAAGCTACACAAGTGTATACATGTTTAATACTAACATGAGAAAGTGGTTAGTCTTAACTAATGTTAAGTAGCAAATTGAGAATTTACGTGTGTCTTTGATCACTGTGTGCCTTATGTTGGTTTCTGCTCATTACTTATTCTTCTAAAACTAAAGCATAAAAAAAAAGGGTGAAAGAGGAACTTTAAAAAAAATGCCTTCAGATTGTTGCTAAAGACTTGAAGGCCTTTTAAGGTTCTTAATACATATTCATCATACAGAAATCAAAATTCATGAGAGATGCAACATTGCAGAAAACCAGATGCCAAACAATAGACAGAAGCTAACGTAATGGGATAGGTCAAAGTTTAGGACAAGGTGAGATGTATGACCATCTAAACTTGCAGAAACCATTTGACTATATCAGACTGGACTACTTATTTTTGCATCAACAACAATGACTTTGCAGCTCTTACTCATCTAGAATAGATTCCTCCACCTGAGACATCCATTTCAGGCTTGGAAATGGTATTCTTGGTAACATGTTTTGGTTCCCATGGTACTACAGTAGTTTAGTGCATAAACAAGTTGTAAAAAATAAAACAACGTGAAAATACCTGACCAAGCATAAATTCAAAAGATGCTCTGCATTTAATGTTGTAGAAGTGTCCAAATTATATGGGAATTGAAAACTGTAGTAAGTATTTGTAAATTCTGTTAAGTTATTGAGCAAAAAGTAAACAAAAACACTCAATTGAAATATTTTAATTATTCAAGGTTAGTATATTTGAAACTTCACTAAATAATTCAGACATCAGTTAATGCCACTTATTGTTGATTGATTTAAATTCTACCTTACAGCATGAAATAGCAACACTAAAAATAACTCTTAAAACTCCCATCCTTATAGATAATTTATAACAAGTTTGTGTGCTTAGAAAAATGACTCTTGCTTTTTTGTTATTTATACAGAAATTAAATGGCACCAATCTGTACATACAGAAGCAATGACAACTGCTTCATCAGTTACACAGATTACACTGCATTCTTAGTCAGTATTGGCAAGATGATTATGACAATAAGGTAAAAGACTATTGGGGCAATAGTCATTAATTTTGGCTGAATACAAGAAGCTGTCTCGGAAGATATTTCAAAGCAATTGCTTCATGGAACACATGGTTCATCAAATGCTTTTCTCTCTATAAAAGGTATTGCAGGGATTTGCATTTTGCACACTACAGAAGGTGACAGCACACCGAAGCATTACTTCCTCCACACACACAACCAAATACATACATTAAGGATTGAATAGAAAGAGGACCTTGACGCTAAATTGTTCACGAACAGCCTCTTTTGGTTGACAGAACAGAAAGGAAGGAGGAAATGGTGACTGCAGAAATTAACTAGATGAGTGTATTTGGAAGAAACCTGTTTTCGTGTAACCAGAATAAACTATATGAGTTTGATAATTCTTTCCCCTCTTCAACAATGTCCAAAAATGTAGACAGATCTTACTCATTGTAATTTGCAAGACTTAAGTAGTATTAGGAGGCATCAACTGGGATTTTCCATTTCTAAATGGGGGGGGGGGGGTGAAGAAACAAATCAAAGTCATGATCTCAATGTGTAAATAAATGTAATCTAAGCAGCTAGAAATATTAAAACTCTGAACAGGAATAGGCCACTCCAGGTGCGAGTTCACCACTTTTAGTAAATTTCTTCTCAGTCTGAAATGGCTTACTCCATATCCAGAGATCACAGCTCCTTGCTTTGGCCACACCCTACTGTCATAGATGTACAGCACAGAAACATACCCTTTGGTCCAACTTGTCCATACCAACCAGAAACCCAAACCTAATCTAGTCCCATTTGCCAGCACTTGGCCCATATCTCTCTAAACCTTTCCTAATCCAGATGCCTTTTAACTGTTATAATTGGAGCAGCCTCCAGTCAGGGTATTCATCACCACTGCATTCAGAGTGTTTAGCCTGGTCAGAATTTGATATTTTTTATATCTTCCAATCCTCTAAACTTCAGTGAAAACCAGGGTTTTCTGAGAATGGCATGAAAGGGTGCTCCTTTAAGCAGTAGAGAAACCAAATATCATAAAATTAAAATATTTATATCCGAAGCCAGTTTAAAACCTCTGGCATCAGATGGCGACTTGTACAATTAGACTAATGAGAAACGCAAACACATATCAATTGACAGTGCAATTCAAATACAAATCTCAAGTCAATGTTTAATTCTTAAAGCTCATGCTCTACATTAGGCATAAGTATTCTCTTGGAATCTTTCAGTTATGTCTAGAATGGATAAAGGCTTCACTTCCAGTTGGACACAAGGCCACGATGCAAAATAACCAGGGGGGTAGTCACAACACAAACCAATCCAAAATGCTAATCTTCGATCAATTGGAAAAACAGTGGAAGGAATGAAAAACATGCAGAAAAAAGCATTAAAGGGAAGAGTCGTGATGACACAATTGAAAGTGTTACTGCTGACACGAAGGACTTAAAATATAAAAAATGTTCCATTCTCTGGTGCTATTACCTACCTCGATGAGAACAAAAAAACCTCATGTTTGAAAAAATACTGCATACTGGTCAACATTCTGGAAAGAACTCCTTAAAACTGACCAGCCAACCTTAGTTACAGAGTGAAATAAAACAAGTAGGCAGGTTGCTTTATATACTTTGTTTAATCTTAAATGGTGACAAGTTCATTCATTTGGCTAGCTAGTTCTCAATTAAGTGTCACTAAATGACAAAGTGTTCAAATTAAAATGAGAGAACCAGAAATCTCAAAGTGATGACGATAGAAAAAACAAATTTACAATATAAAAAGTGTACACCAACTGTCAGATCACACACTGGGAGGAATTTTGTAATCTGACCTGTGGCAGTGGATAGAATTTAATCAGGTGGAGAAGTTGATGGGTGAGAATCGGGCCACCTACAGCCTGATTAATTCTATGCTGGACAGTCTTCCTGCCCCGCTGCCAATATAGGCTAAACAGGCAATTCATTCCCAGTTAGAGCCTCATCCGGCCAAAGCAGATATTAATTCAGTACCAATTGGGATAACAGCTGCTTTTCTTGTAAAGGTTGGGGCGGGGTGAGGAATGCACAGGGCGTTTGCCATCCAGGGAGCACAACAAGCAAACTCAGGGGTAAGGGAAATGCCTAGTTCAAAGAATTCAATGCCTGAGGGATATGGCACTTGATTGGTTGTCGGGGAGGGGAGGTGAAAGCCAGTACCAAATTCATGTGTCTCCTCCACATGCAATCAATCATCCTTATCTCTATTCTATTAAAGATTATCGCAGGTGTCATACCAGCAGCAGTCAATGGCACCTCAGTGACATTGCTGATTACACAAGAACAGTCAGGATTTCCACTCCCAGGGGTCTTCATCCTGGAAAAAGACCTGCTACTGCGCCCCACAAGGTAGTGTATGGAACATAACATGGTGGCCTTCCCATCCACAATTTCCACAAGATTCC
Source organism: Chiloscyllium plagiosum (assembly GCF_037043375.1). Lineage (NCBI taxonomy): Eukaryota > Metazoa > Chordata > Chondrichthyes > Orectolobiformes > Hemiscylliidae > Chiloscyllium > Chiloscyllium plagiosum. Next base: position 28,669,899 of record NW_028270162.1, on the reverse strand, counting down.
ATCTGCAGTTGTCAAATGACATTGGATTCCAATTTTGGCTTTCCCCATTCATCAATTCAAGTTTAAACTGCACAAAGGCATTAGATATTTCAGGTCAACATTTTCTGCTTACAACACATTTGTAATGCCAAAGTGGCATTCCTGGATTTTAAAAATAGAAGTTGATTCAATAGGATGAGAAATTGACAACATAAGACATGTCCTGTGAGGACAACATTTTAATCTTACACTTTACAAGTACTCTTGTAGAAAAGTCTTAAATTACTTTTTACAGAGAGTTCTTTCAAAATCCAGGACACAATGAAACTGCCTCAGTGAAAGAAGGGTATCTCATAGCCGATGACTATTCACAGAATCTGTATCGACAAACTTATCCGAATTTGGTTTAAAATCTCAAATATGCAATGCTCCTCTGTATTTTACTGTAAGTTAACTTTTTTGTTCTTCTTTCTCTCAGCTTTAAGTACATCGTCATGAGCCTTCCTCTTAGCTGCCAACTTGTTTTGCTGTAGAGAGAGGTTAAAAAAAAAGGTTGGATAGAGTAACAATAGTGTTAAAATACAAGTTGTCAAATTTTAAACAATGGTAGCTAGCAAAAGGAAAACAGGAATTTCACTTCACAATCTAAAAATTAAGTTGATTTCCTGGGTTGCCATTAAATTTCCTGACCAGAACATTACAAATTGCTTTTTTAAATACAAAAACATTGAGCTTGTTCTACACAGATGCTGCCTGACCTGCTCAGTTTTTCCAGGCTTTTCTTATCTCATAAGACAGTCACCAAGAAATCCCAACAGGATATTAACAAACTTCTTCAACCAAGAGTGGAAAAATATGGAAATTGTTATCACAGGAAGTGGTTGAAATGACCAGTATATATATGTTTAAGGGAAAACTTGGCATACACACGACAAAAGTGGAATAAATGCTTAAAATGCTGAATTTAGAGGATGAGAGACAAGATTGGAGGGACTAAGTACAGAATAAACATTGCTGCATTGCCTGGTGCTGAATGGCTTCTTTCTGTGTTGTACCTACCATATATTCCTACATTTATGCTGGTAGGAGACTGGGTATTATCCTATAGAAAGCAAATGTCAGTCTGTTTCTCCCCAGCTATCAGTCAACCTTATAAAAGTCACGTTTTGAAGCGGAGGGACAGGGAAGAAAAGGAATGCGAACTGAACATCGTGAATATGAAAGACTGTTTTATTCCCACTAGTTGGTCCCCTTATAGTTTAAGAATTATAAGAATTTCAATTATTTCCAATAAAAATGTGGGCATGTGCTTTTTTTCCCCTCATATAAAGACATAAAGCCTTTCTTTTAAGCAAAAGTAAACTTCAGGTAGTGTGTCACAAATGGTTACATGAGGGCCAAACAGCGTCTAGTACACATGCAGGATTAAATACTCAACTGAACTTAAATAGGAAATGAGTTAAAAGTTGCAACTCAAATTCATCGTTGAGAAGACTTGTGGTTTTGACTGGCCTACTCAATAAGGTCAGATTTTTGGTCCCAATTATTTTGTATGCTAAAACCATAGTGTGCTCCAGTCAATGTAAACAAGGAAGACATTCAAGCCTGCAAGCAATGCAAATGAGGAAAACAAGCTATTCAGCCTCGAAAGAAAAAGAGACTTACAGTACATTTCCATTTTAGTTCAGTCTTGGTACGGAGCCAGTCAGTTAAACTGATCCTTTAATTTTGGCTTGCACTCACTCGCTCTATTGTAACATCTTCATCTTACACTTTCAAAGATTTAGCTCCTTACTTACAAAATGTGGTACAGCTTTATGAACCTCCCTTCCATAGTACTGAGGTTTTTCTTTGCCTCACCTTATTCCTGGTGCCCCTTTCACTGGGTAATAATAACTAGACAATAGATATACTTAAGGACTGAACCAACAAAAAAGATCTTATCATTTAAGGCCACCCCTCGTTAGCCCTCAACACTTGCAATAAATTCAATTACTAGTTTTTTGGTAACAATTTTGCTCCCCCCAAGATCTGTGAAGAAATGGGAATGATGTTTCCAGTCTTAATTAGACCCTTTAAGAAAATCTTAAAGACTTGTATATTGCCATATCTTATTTAGTACTCAAGTACTTAAGACCACACAGCCTTTCACACTGTAGAAATAAAAACAGATGAAAATACAAACCTCACGAACTTTTCTCTTCTTGCCAAACATAATTTTGTTGTACAAATACTTCTCTTTTTTCTTCATCATCATGATAGCTAGGCGCTTCTCTTCGGCTTGTTCTCGTTGGGATGCTTCTGTTTTGTTTTCCAGCTTGACTGCTCCTGCAGTTACTTTCACATTCAGTTGCTGTGGAAACATCCGTAAAATCAGTGACTCAAGAAATACAGCCAAACGGATTAACTTGTGGGTTCACAAGTAGTCAACGAATAGCTAATCACTTCCTGAGTATTCTTATGAAGATGCTGAAACATGCAAGTACACCAATTTTGCAGCTACAGCAAAACAATCTTCCACTTGAGTTGTAGCAGTATTTTTTCTCAAAGCACTTGAGTGTATTTGACTGTCTGTTTATGACAAAGATGCATGTTAGAAGTCAACGCTCAACTTGCTACAATTAGGCTTTTTATACTTTTGGGAAAAAAACTCAACTTGCAGGAGATACCAAAATGTCTAATTATATAGTTGAAAATTCTCTGCAAAAAAACTTAAAGAACACGACTGTTCGAAAACAGTAAGAATTCCTTCCTAACACTATTTACGTTCTGCTGCATGACTGCTGTTCTATATTCTATGTCGTGGTCCAGTTAAGCCACTGTTTAAGAAGGGTGGTAAGGATAAGCCAGGGAACTATAGACTAGTGAGCCTGAGGTCGGTGGTGGGCAAGTTGTTGGAGGGAATCCTGAGGGACAGGATGTACATGTATTTGGAAAAAGTGAGGTCTGCAGATGCTGGAGATCAGAGCTGAAAATGTGTTGCTGGAACAGCGCAGCAGGTCAGACAGCATCCAGGGAACAGGCTGTTCCCTGGATGTATTTGGAAAGGCAAGGACTGATTCGGGATAGTCAACATGACTTTGTGTGTGGGAAATCATGTCTCACAAACTTGATGGAGTTTTTTGAGGAAGTAACAAAGAGAATTGATGAGGGCAGAGCAGTAGATGTGATCTATATGGACTTCAGTAAGGCATTCGACAAGGTTCCCCATGGGAGACTGGTTAGCAAGGTTAGATCTCACGGACTACAGGGAGAACTAGCTATTTGGATGCAGAACTGGCTCAAAGGTAGAAGGCAGAGGGTGGTGGTGGTGGGTTGTATCTCAGACTGGAGGCCTGTGACCAGTGGAGTGTCGCAAGGATCAGTGCTGGGTCCTCTACTTTTTGTCATTTACATAAATGATTTGGATGTGAGCATAAGAGGTACAGTTAGTAAGTTTGCAGATGACACCAAAATTGGAGGTGTAGAGGACAACGAAAAGGGTTACCTCAGATTACAAGAGGATCTGGACCAGATGGGCCAATGGGCTGAGAAGTGGCAGATTTAATTCAGATAAATGCGAGATGTTGCATTTTGGGAAAGCAAATCTTAGCAGGACTTATTCACTTAGTGGTAAGGTCCTAGGGAGTGTTGCTGAACAAAGAGACCTTGGAGGGCAGGTTCACAGCTCCTTGGAAGTGGAGTTGCAGGTAGATAGGATAGTGAAGGCGGCGTTTGGTATGCTTTCCTTTATTGGTCAGAGTATTGAGTACATGGGTTGGGAGGTCATGTTGCGGCTGTACAGGACATTGGTTAGGCCACTGTTGGAATATTGCGTGCAATTCTGGTCTCCTTCCTATCGGAAAGGTGTTGTGAAACCTGAAAGGGTTCAGAAAAGATCTATAAGGATGTTGCCAGGGTTGGAGGATTTGAGCTATGGGGAAGAGGCTGAACAGGCTGGGGCTGTTTTCTCTGGACCGTCAGAGACTGACGGGTGACCTTATAGAGGTTTACAAATTTATGAGGAGCATGGATAACGTAAATAGGCAAAGTCTTTTCCCTGGGGTCAGGGAGTCCAGAACTAGAGGGCATAGGTTTAGGATGAGAGGGGAAAGATATAAAAGAGACTTACGGGGAAACATTTCCACACAGAGGGTGGTACATGTATGGAATGTGCTGCCGGAGGAAGTGGTGGAGGCTGGTACAATTGCAACATTTTGGAGGCATTTGGATGGGTATATGAATAGGAAGGGTTTGGAGGGTTATGGGCTGAGTGCTGGCATGTTGGACTAGATTGGGTTGGGATATCTGGTCGGTATGGACGGGTTGGATCAAAGGGTCTGTTTCCATGCTGTATATCTCTATGACTCTAAGAAGTGTACAGCACAGAAACAGGCCCTTTGGCCCACAAAACTAAAGAATATTCCCTGAAGGTTCAAGTAATGTGTATACCTCTCATCTGGTCCAGACAGATACGGCAAAAACATCTGTGACAATCAAGTAACTGAAACCGCTCATAAGCAGATGTAGGTTTGCAGGAGGAAATCTTAACTCACCTAGCACCACTTGGGAGTGGTACGCCTTTCCTGATTTTGCAGGAGCACCATTGGTCAATGTGTGCATGGACTGTAGGGTGATATGAACCTTGGAGTACTTATGCACTGTAATAGCTGACACCTGAAGATAGGGCTATGTGAACTAAACAGGCCCACCCCCACCATGTATTACATGACAAATCGATGTCTCTAATTTGCCATGGTTGAAATCATGAGTTCCACAGGCTGGAGTTTAATTTTCAAAATGTAAGTATTATGCCATAACAAAAGGCTGAATCTTATACGTATTTAAATCAAAAGGCTCCTCCTGTTGGAACTCACTTTGTTTTTCACCTTCTCAGCCTCCATTTTCTTCAGCATTTCTTCATCTTGCTTTTCAGTTTCATCCATATCCTCATCTTCTTCATCCTCAGACTCATCATCCTGTTCATCCTCTTCGGATTCATTTGGGCTTTCATCTATGATAAAAACCATGATACGTGCAAGTTGTATGATAACAGTGACCACTCAAAACAAATTGCATAAAAAGAGACTTGGTGAAACCGGATCCCCCTATCAATGCTCACAAAGGGGAGGAAGCTTAAGTCAGCTTTTCAAAAAACATGGCTGACATTTGTCTTTTTAGGGGATCAAGGGTATCAGTAGCATGGGTAAAGTTAAACATTTTTAAAAATAGTTCTTTGTCTTTTTGATTTCAATGTTATTTGAACTTGGAGTAGATTTTAATTGTATTTTTAAATAATGTCTCACTTTTCTCCTCCAGCTGCAACTTTTCCCTCAAACTTTCAATTACCAACCTTTATACTTTACTTTCATTAACCTCAATTACTCCATTCTTAATTGGACACAGCACGATATTGACAGATGCTGTTAATTTTCAATCCAAGATGGATAAATTTTTGTAAAGCAAAACGTATCAAGGGAACATGGACCAAAGGCAGATATATGGAGTTAGGCCACACATCAACCCTTATCTCATTGAATGGTGGAACAGGCTTGAAGGGCTGAAGGCCCATTCCTGTTCTTATGTTCAGATGTTTTTAATCAGGTGGAATTTAACATTGAGATCAGAAAGTGCAAGGTAGGCATTAACAACTTGCATGTGTATGTAATAGAATATCGCAAAGTGTTCCATAGGACCGTTCTAAAAGAAAATATGACACCAAACTACATAAGGAGATATTAGATCAGATGGGCAAAAGCTTAGTTTTATGGAGCATTTTACAGGAAGAAAGTGGGATAGAGAGGCAGAGAGGAACAGGGATGTAGGGAATTCCATAGCTTGAAGCCTTTGAAAGAGTGATGAGCAATGGTGCAGCAAGTGAAGTCTGAAATGCTGAAGTGCCCAGAATAAAAGGAATACAGATACCCTGGGGCATTATGGGGATGAAAGGAATTAGGTTTCCCAACTATAAACATCACGATCAGAACTTAACTAGACCAGATATACAATACTACAGCTAATGCAGGTGAGAGGCTTGGAATTACACAGTTAACTAGTACCTATCTACCATCTACAAACACAAGTCAGGAGTGTGATTGAATGTTCTGGACAGGTGCAGCTCCATAAGACAAAACCAGAAGTTGGCTATTTGGCCACTGAGTGTGCTCTAAGTTCAGTGAGATCATTGCTGATCTGATAATCCTCAAGTGTATTTTTTGGCCTTTTCTCCTTGATTGCCTCACTAATTTTTAAAAAAATCTATCAAAGCAGTAAAAGCCCCTACAGCCCTCTATAGTAAAGAATTCCATAGACTGACAACTCAAATAATTTGTTAGATATGACTTAAATGGGTGCACCCTCTTACACTACAATTATACTCTCTGGTCCTAAACTCTGCCACAAGGGGAAACAACCTCTCTACAACTACCCTGTCTAGCCCGTAAGAATCTAATGTGTTTCAATAAGGTCACATTTCATTTTCCTAAATTCTAATACAGGTACAACCTATTCAACCTCTCCTCAAAAGAAACTCCACACCTCTGTCATGCACAGGATCAATCTGGTGAATCTTCTCTGGACTACCTCCAAGTTGGTGGCACGGTGGCTCAGTGGTTAGCACTGCAGCCTCATAGTGCCAGGGACCCGGTTTGATTCGGGTGAGACTGTGTGGAGTTTGCACTTTCTTCCAGTGTCTGCTTGGGTTTTCTCCGGTTGCTCTGGTTTCCTCCCACCAAATCCAAAGATATGCAGGTCAGGTGAATTAGCCATGCTAACTTGTCAATAGTGTTAGGTACATTAGTAAATATAAAGGTTGGGGAATGGGTCTGGGTGGGTTACTTTTCAGAGGGTCAGTGAGGACTTGTTGGGCTGAAGGGCATGTTTCCATATTGTAGGCAATTAATCTAATCAATGCCAGCATATCTTTCCTTAGTTAGGACTTCACAGTATTCTAGATGTTGTGTCAACTAGCATAGTTTTAGCATGACACAGGTACTGTGTTTCCTTTGAAATCAAGGCAAATGTCATTTGCCCTCCCTATTGCCTGAACGTTAGTTCATAATGCATACTGTCTTCCTAATCACTTGTCCTTTCACCTATTTTTGTATAATTTGCAAACTTGTCGATAATACATTCACTTTGCTCAACCAAGATATTAATCAACTGTAAATAACTGTGGCCCCAGCACTGATTAACTGGTTGCCATTGTGAAAATGTTTGCCTTATCCCAAATCTATTAGTTGGCCAATCCTCTACCACAGTCAACAATAGCCTTACCTTAAGTAGCCCTATATGCAGTACCTTATCAAATTCTTTGAAAATTAAAGTATATTACATCTACTGCGTCCCCTTTATTTATACTGCTTGTTACAACACTCAAAACATCTTACAATCCACGAAAAAGAAAACCATATGACAGACACTCCAATGCCTTCAACATTCACTTCCTTCACCCACCAATGCACAATGGCAGATAGCATATCATCTAATGGATGCAATGCAGCAATACATCAGGCTCCTCCAACAGCACCTTCCAAACACACAACTTCCAACATCAAGACCCAGCAGATGCATGGGACCATCATTACCTGCATGTTCCCCTCTAGACTAATCACCATCCTGATTTAGAACTATATTGCTGTTTGTTCACTGTTGTTGGGTTAAAATCCTAGAACTGCCTTCCTAACAGTACTGTGCTCACCCCCATACTTCAAACACTGCAGCGGTTCAAACAGTCAGCGCCCCACTTTAGGGAATTATGGCGGGGCCAGCCCAGCCTATGATGGCCATATTCCCAGAATGAATAAAAGCAAAAGACAAACCAATGGATGTGAATATGTCAGGAATCTTTGCAAGGACAGAAGAACCAACTTTGTTTTTTTTTGTTGAGGTAGTGTTGGAGTGATGTCAATAGTACTTTTGAAAGAGGGAGAATGGCACTGTATTGAGAAGCATGAACCAATATATCAATAAGACTGAGGTACAGGTCAGGTATGCAATACAATTGGTAAAACCTTTTGAAGGTATTTACATCAATTCATGCCCATTATGACAGAGTTGCATAAAGTCATTTAAAACGAGCAAGCATTATCGACAAGACTGCTTTCAGTTTTGCAAGTCAACCAATTTAGATCATTTTTTCCCCAACTTATGAAGTTTTATATTTTTGTAAATCATAAATCTATTAAACAGAAATTGATGTCTAAAAATTTTGTACCTCAAACTCCTGATCACCTTAAGCATGCAAATCAGGATAAATTAGAGTAGTGCTTAGGGAGAATATGTGTATTTGGAAATAAACTAAATACAAATTAACGAATCAGCCAGCTTACATGTGCTCTCGCCTCTCTGAATGGCCAAGAGTTTGAGTTTCTCTGGTGGAATGTAGTCTCCTAATTTCTCCTCCACAAATGGGGACAGGTGAGGTGGTAAGATTACTCCCAGAAAATAAGCTTCTACAGGAAGAAGTGTTTTAGCATTAACACTATCATAGACCCACTGAGGCTGGATATAATACCTGCAAGTTAAAAACAGAGAAGAAAATAATTGGAGCAGTTTAGCCAGTTATAGTAAAAATGAAAGTAGGTACATCAAACAGAGAATTCACTTTGAATGGAGAAAAAAGAAGAGTATCTCATTACTTTCAATAGTACAACGTTAGATTCAAATTCCAAGCCAAGTGGTAGGCTAGCTTTAGGCAGTGCTTCACTGGAAGGAGAAAAAGAAAAGTAGATTTCTTACAAAGCCATAGCATTCCATTGTTCTAGCTCCACTGCTGGCTGCTATACCACGACTATCCATTTCAAGGAAGGAGATGCAGAGCAGATATGGAGACTTAATAAATTGCGTGATTCATCTTAAAAGTTGGTGATTAACCTTTCACAATATGCTTTTTTGCCTTCTACTCCTTCATGGAGGAGAATGTTGTTGGTTAGCCCAGTCTTTATTGCTCATCTCAGAGAACAGTTAAGAGTCAACCACATTGCTGTTGGCCTGGAGTCACATGTAAGACCATGAGACAAAGGAGTGGAAGTAAGGCCATTCCGCCCATCGAGTCCACTCTACCATTCAATCATGGCTGATGGGCATTTCAATGCCACCTACCCGCACTCTCCCAGTATCCCTTAATTCCTTGTGAGATTAAGAATTTATCAATCTCTGCCTTGAAGACATTTAACGTCCCGGCCTCCACTGCGTTCCATGGCAATGAATTCCACAGGCCCACCACTCTGGCTGAAGAAAAGCCTCCTCATTTCCTTGTAAAATTGATCCCCTCTAATTCTAAGGCTGTGCCCATGGGTCCTAGTATCTCTGCCTGATGAAAACAAATTCCTAGCATCCACCCTATCTAAGCATCGCATTATCTTGTAAGTTTCTATTAGATGTTCTTCTAAACTCTAATGAATACAATCCCAGGATCCTCAGTCGTTCATTGAATGTTAGGTCTACCATTCCAGGGATCATCTGTGTGAATCTCTACTGGACAGGCTCCAGTGCCAGTTTGTCCTTCCTGAGGTGTGGGGCCCAAAACTGGATACAGTATTCTAAATGGGGTCTAACTCTCAGAAGCACATTGCTGCTTTTACATTCCAACTCTCTTGAGATAAATGACAACATTACATTTGCCTTCTTAACCACGGACTCAAACTGCAAAGCAACCTTTAGAGAATCCTGGACGAGCACTCCCAGATCCCTTTGTACTTTGGCTTTAGGAATTTTCTCACCGCTTAGAAAATAGTCCGTTTCTGTATTTTTTTTCCGAAGTGCAAAACCTCGCATTTGCTCACATTGAATTTCATCAGCCATTTCTTGGACCACTTTCCTAAACTGTCTAAATCTTTCTGCAGCCTCCCACCTCCTCAGCACTATCTGCCTGTCCGCCTAACTTCGTACCATCGGCAAACTTTGCCAGAATGTCCCCAGTCCCTTTATTATTAATATGTTAAAGTGAACTACTGCTGTCCCAACACTGAACCTTGTAGGACACCAATAGTCATGAGTTGCCATTCCGAAAAAGAACCTTTTATCCCAAATCTCTGCCTTGTAGGCCAGACCAGGTAAGGATGGCAGTTTCCTTCCCTAAAGGGCATTAGTGATACAGATGGGTTTTTCCAATAATCAACAATGGATTCACAATTATCATTAGACTCTTAGTTCCAGATTTTTACAGAATTAAAATTCCACCATCTCTTGTGGTGGGATTGGAACCCAAATTCCTAGAATGTTACTTGAGTTAGTGGATTAACAATCCAGTGATAATACCAGAGGCCATTACCTCTTCCATGGCGTTGTTAGGCAATGGGATCATTTTCTGATTATATTGTTCACTCGCTCATATCACAAGGAAGAATTTAGGCTTTTTACAAAAATGTAAAAAAAAAAATTATTGGCATTCATTGAATTATAGATTGAACTGTCCTGGAAGCCCAAGGAAAATAACATGCGGAATGCTCAGAAAAGCAAAATAAATGCTTTTAATTTAAATATATCCAGAAGATTTGAATATCAGTTAAAATAATGGACAGAATTCAAAGACATGCAATAACTATTTTTGAAACAAACTCTCCATCAGTCATAGGGTCATAGAGATGTACAGCATGGAAACAGACCCTTCGGTCCAACCCGTCCATGCCAACCAGATATCCCAACCCAATCTAGTCCCACCTGCCAGCACCCAGCCCATATCCCTCCAAACCCTTCCTATTCATATACCCATCCAAATACCTCTTAAATGTTGCAATTGTATCAGCCTCCATCACATCCTCTGGCAGCTCATTCCATACACGTACCACCCTCTGCGTGAAAAAGTTGCCCCTTAGGTCTCTTTTATATCTTTCCCCTCTCACTATGCCCTCTAGTTCTGGACTCCCTGACCCTAGGGAAAAGACTTTGTCTATTTATCCTATCCGTACCCCTCATAATTTTGTAAACCTCTATAAGGTCACCCCTCAGCCTCCGAAGCTCCAGGGAAAACAGCCCCAGCCTGTTCAGCCGCTCCCTGTAGCTCAAATCCTCCAACCCTGGCAACATCCTTGTAAATCTTTTCAAGTTTTTCACAACATCTTTCCGATAGGAAGGAGACAAGAATTGCACACAATATTCCAACAGTGGCCTAACCAATGTCCTGTACAGCCGCAACATGACCTCCCAACCCCTATACTCAATACTCTGACCAATAAAGGAAAGCATACCAAACGCCTTCTTCACTATCCTATCTCCCTGCGACTCCACTTTCAAGGAGCTGTGAACCTGCACTCCAAGGTCTTTGTTCAGCAACACTCCCTAGGACCTCACCATTAAGTGTAAAAGTCCTGCTAAGATTTGCTTTCCCAAAATGCAGCACTTCACTTTTATCTGAATTAAACTCCATCTGCCACTTCTCAGCCCATTAGCCCATCTGGTCCAGATCCTCTTGTAATCTGAGGTAACCCTCTTCGCTGTCCACTAGACCTCCAATTTTGGTGTCATCTGCAAACTTACTAACCTCTTATGCTCGCATCCAAATCATTTATGTAAATGACAAAAAGTAGAGGGCTCAGCACTGATCCTTGTGGCACTCCACTGGTCACAGGCCTCCAGTCTGAAAAACAACCCCCCATCACCACCCTCTGTCTTCTACCTTTGAGCCAGTTCTGTATCCAAATGGCTAGTTCTCCCTGTATTTCATGAGATCTAACCTTGTGTGGTGTAAAATTCCAAGCAGTGGAATGTGGTGAAACGGTTAAAAATTATGTCCCAATACATGTGTGAATCTAACCGGAATGGAGGTGTTGCTTAGTCCCGTGTGAATCTTATTACACACCTCCCCGTGTGAATCTTCTTATCTGTATGTAACCAGAATGGAATGTGTTTTTTAGCCTTGCTCTGCTGTTCACATGAATGTTTATATCTGGAAAAGAGTATATCAGCTGGAAAAGTCTCCAGTTCGGTGAGTCTGCTCCGGGGTTACGTTTAACCGCCGAGCGTGGGTTGTTGGCAACCGCTCTGCGAGAACTGACGGCTCCCAGTTCCGGTAACATGTAGAGTGAGTATAAGCCAGACCCGTTGTGGCGACGCTGCGGGGAATAAAATGCCCATATTCTAGCAGACTCGCCTCTTGGTCGTTTGTTCTGTGTCAGACTACTCTCCTACGAACCTGACCTTGAGAATTTTTTAAAACACCTTGCTAATCAATCAGTCTCCCATGGGGAACCTTGTCGAACGCCTTACTGAAGTCCATATAGATCACATCTACTGCTCTGCCCTCATCAATCTTCTTTGTTACTTCAAAAAACTGAATCAAGTTTGTGAGACATGATTTCCCACGTACAAAGCCATGTTGACAGTCCAGAATCAGTCCTTGCCTTTCCAAATACATGTACATCCTATCCCTCAGGATTCCCTCCAACAACTTGCCCACCACCGAGGTCAGCCTCACCGGTCTATAGTTCCCTGGCTTGTCTTTACCGCCCTTCTTAAACAGTGGCACAACATTTGCCAACCTCCAGCCTTCCGGCACCTCACCTGGAACTATCGATGATACAAATATCTCAGCAAGAGGCCCAGCAATCACTTCTCTAGCTTCCCACAGAATTCTCGGGTACACCTGATCAGGTCCTGGGGATTTATCCACCTTTAACCGTTTCAAGACATCCAGCACTTCCTCCTCTGTAATCTGGACATTTTGCAAGATGTTACCATCTATTTCCCTACAGTCTATATCTTCCATATCCTTTTCCACAGTAAATACTAATGCAAAATATTCATTTAGTATCTCTCCCATTTTCTGTGGCTCCACACAAAGGCCACCTTGCCGATCTTTGAGGGGCCTTATTCTCTCCCTAGTTACCCTTTTGTCCTTAATATATTTGTAAAAATTTTTTGGATTCTCCTTAATTCTATTTGCAAAGCTATCTCATGTCCCCGTTTAGCCCTCCTGATTTCCCTCTCAAGTATACTCCTATTTTCTTTATACTCTTCTAAGGAATCACTCGATCTATCCTGTCTATACCTGACATATGCTTCCTTCTTTTTCTTAACCAAACCCTGAATTTCTTCAGTCATCCAGCATTCCCTATACCTACTAGCCTTCCCTTTCACCCTGACTTCAACGTGAAAAAAGAACCTAAACCAAGATCATTTATTGCATTTCATCCGGAGCAAGGTGGGTAAAGAAATAACTTGCTCTTAACTGGAATGTGTGTCTTGGGCATGCAGCCAATGTCTAAAATATGTGACTAACAAGTGGAAAGCAGAAATGGAATAGGTTAACATGGTCTTGCTGTTCAAGAATGCAAGTCTGTGCCATGATCATGAACTATTTTATTTTAGATTCCTAACAGCTACACTATTTTGTGCCAGGGTTCTTAAAGCAAGAAATGGAAAAAAAAAATTACCCCAGACCACATGGAGAACACTGAATTCATTGTTTGTTTCCAGATATAATGGAAGTAGAAGTCAACACCGATAAGAAAAGCAAACTCATACTTACAGGACCTAGCATTTCAGTTTACATGAAGTCATACCTGTTAATAAACTGCTTATCCAGATTTGGCCTGTCCACAATCTGATGAGTAATGGTATCATCTGTTACAGGATAGGTCGCACCTATACAAAGTGACTTATCCCATGATACCTTGCCTCCAAAACACCTAAAAAAAAGTTTTAAAGTAGTTCAAAAGTTATTTTCTCCCTAAAACAGTTCTTCTAAGTAATGAATAAATACATTTAGAACAGAGTGAAATGTCAGCCACAGTTCCCACTCCAACCTGTTGCTACTGAGTCATTCCCCTGCAAATTATGCACATGGATACTGAGCAAGAACAGAGGTGGGCTCCATATATTCTCCTATATATAATCAAATAGCTTATTGACATTCAGTGTCTCTGGAATCACACTCAAGTGAAATTGGTCAGATTGTGAAACTGTTCCTTCACAAAATTCATTGCCAGAGGACAAAAAGGATAGAAAAGCATTTAATTGCTTTTTTTTTTTTACTAATTTCATCATAGTCATCAATTATTATGTTGACCAACTTTATCAGACAATTAGCAAAACCTCTTAGACTTGAAGATACAAGGTTCAATGTATCAGTTGATGCACCAAGTAGCTACATTTAGGGGATAAAGAGTAGGTGAAAATGTGCATACATCAGTGAGAACAGAATTGGTTTGGCCTTATGCTCAGTCAACCTCAGTCAGTCAGATAACCAATGGAATTGACAAATGAATAATGGTCATGAGGTACAAACTGTATCCCAGAAGCAACAAGGTGACACCATCAGAAACAACTGAATGGGTTGAAGGATTAAAAATTGTTCACATACAATAGAACTAGTAACATACCTTATGACAAATGCCAGTGATTCACGTGGAACTTCTCTGTTTAAGAAAAACTTTAACCCCTCAAATAACTTCTTCTGTTTTTCTAGCATTTGTTGTTCTTTTTGCCTCTCTTCAAGCAGTACTGCATTTTCCTGAATAAATTATACAAGTTACTCCAGTGTACCATATTATTTTGCCACTGAGAATAACCTCATACTCACAAATGACAAACTGCTTCTACAACCTGGCAAACATTCAGTTTTAATCAGACAGACATGCACTTATAAAAACCAAAAGAGGTATACAAATCTATTAAGTTTCTGTAGGTAGAAAGTACAGCTTTGTATTTCACTGTTAACATATTTGTCCCATAAACACTAACTTCCAAACTAAGTTTGAAAACTGTATTTTACTGTGTTATTAACAAATCAACCTGCCAACTTAATTTGACATTGGCTTAACATTCCTTTCCTTAGTAACAACATACAAATGCCTCAACGTGAGCTAACAGAATACTAAGGGAAGATTAAACACACGCTGAAAGCAAGTTTTTAATAGACAATCTGGTTGAGTGCACAAAAACAAACTAAAACCTGAACGCTCATAAGTCTTCAAAGAGAGGCCAATCTCGGTGGTTTTGTAAATCATTCAAAAATGTCACAAGGTCACAAAGGATATGGCACAATAAAAAATTATTTTTTCAAGTGCTATTTTGGGAGTAACAATGTTTATTTGTGTAATATTCAGTTATGTTTGTGTGCCTTGGGAAATTAAACAATTTATTTTTATTAAAATGGACCCCCCACTTTTGGAAAAGGTTTGACTTTTTGATGATTTCTTACCTAAGTGGTAACGACTTGTATGCAAGTCTCAAGAATGAACTTTTGTAGATACAAGCCCATAGACTTTGAAAGTCTGAGGTACTAAAAGTTTTCTTTTAATTTACACTTGTAAACTTTCAAGGAAGACAAGTTTAAGTTAGTTCTGTCTTGATCCAATAGTATCACAATCAGCAGTCCACTCCAAGTAAATTTAGGTCCTGTGTAACAAATTGTTGAAACGCTAGATGGGGAAAAATTCAAATAGAGTAACTCTAAGCTGATTAAATTCTGTGTTCATTGCTCTATGGTGCATTCATATTTTATAGCTAGTATCAGGTTTTTACTTTCAGCATGCAATTGATGCATTTTGGCAATTTAGAGAATCATTACTGGGTGAAGGCCTCCAACTTCAACAACCAAGACCCTATAATTACTATTTTCAATGTCCTCTTGATAATAGTGATAATTAGCTCCATGGATGTAAATAATTGTCTGACTGCAATGGTATATTAAAAAAAAAGGATCTGTGCTACAACTGTAGAATTGATAGTTCTTATGGTCGTCCAGGAAACAGTTCTGCTTGTACTAAGCTGCCCAATCTTCTGTCATGATAATTTAATGAGGCAGAGAGCAAATCAAACACCAAAATATTTAAAATTTAAATGAGCAAAGGAGTTTTTCTCACTGAAAAACACATTGCTCAATAATGGCGAACTATACTGGTTTATACTTACTTCTTCTGCAGGGAACTCATCAGGTACCACGTCATCCTCTTCACTTGAGGATATCACACGAGCTAAACTTGCACCCAGCGCAGCCAATTTCTAAGTAAATCACAAAATCAACATCAGTGCTTTGAATAAAATAGCAATTTTTTTCTGAAGGTCAGACTTCAGCCAGGTTCACCACTTACCTCCATATAACTTTCAGAATCCATTGCATATTTCTCTTCATTTTCTTGCTTCAGGTCACTTTCTTCAGCATTGTTTTCAAGCTGAAGATAAATTTTCAGTTTAGTTAGTTTTGTGAAATAAAATGGAAAAGAATCCTCCAAACTTCTCAATTCATAAATCTGTTGTGAATCACAACAGTAGCTACAATATGGGCTGCAGTACGCAAGAAATACAGGCATAGCAAAACAACCAATAACCACAAAATGAACTTCCTACTTTATGGGAAGACTCTAAAACAGAGTGAATACAATCCCACATTAAAATGGCTACACTTACAGGATAGAATAAAAAAATAAGTACCCAATAAGCATATATGTAGAACATATCCATTTTATAGCAAAGAGAAAAGATTTGCTAATCATACAAATATTTCATTATATTGCACAACTTACAATGTTTTGGACATTTGTCAATTTTGGTCTAAAGTTTAAATGTAATGTTTTTAGCCCTTTTTGGTCTTCAGTGATTAGTTTCCCAAACTGTGATAGCAACTTGACATTGATGAGCCAGATCAGATTTATTTTACTTCTCATCTTTAACTTATTTAACTTGTCTGGAGCTTAGCAATAACCAAACACATTTTGATAAATTTATTTCTGAATTCACATTTTTACACAGTGAAAATATGTAGTCCATAAATTATAGATGAATAATTTTGCAAATATGGAAGCTACGTATTAAATCCTGTCCAGTATTTTGAATGGTGCACAAATTAGACAGCATTTTTCCCCAAAAATGTATTTTTAAAAGAAACAAGTCTCAATAGTTAAAGACTCACAGTTCTCACTCATGACCTAATGAAATATCAACAATGGCATTTTATGAATTTATGCATTTAAACAGCTCATAATTCAAAAGGTCACAAATGGAAGTGAATGAAGAATATTCCACACAAGGGATGATATGTGCATATATCCAACAAGGGGGCTGAAAGAAATGCAACATGTTTCAACAGTGTTTGCATGTGCTATCCAACAGCTCAATGCAAAAACAAAGCAAAGCACTTTTGCCATACCAGGTCAAGCAGTGTGCTTCAAGAGCTGGTTTTACAAAGCACCAACTTTGTTTCATGCTCATGTAATTGGTTATCAAATCAGTGCATAGGTTTGTGAAAAAAAAAACAAGCATTTTCCACAGGGAGATTCCCTTACTTTTCAGGCAACACTACTCATTTGTCTACCAGTAACCAACTGAAGGGCAGTGCTGGAAGAGTTTTGCTAGATGATTGCCCACTAGCTTTCTTAGGGTGTGGAATGTACCTAGCAAACATTTCAACCATAATGAACATTCCAAAAGTGTTTATGCTTGAAAAAAAATGTACAATGTTAGAAAAACAATCACACCGCATTCCCTTATCACTTTTAAAGAACTATTCCAGCATTGAATACCACAGTACTGTCATTATGAACAAGACGGTAAGTGGATAACCACTGCATGTGCAAAAAGGTAGAACTTTGGCCTTTTGTTGATTTAGAAAAATTCTTATCATTTCTGAGTAAATGACTTCTGTTTAATTACTTAACACCTGTTGAAACATTAATTCAGCAGAAACATTACAATTGTGGAATTCAAGTTATTGAAACAATAAAATTACTTTGTACTTTTGATGATGATCAATGATTTAACAAAACAGGCTGTTCAGTCATTAATACTTTCACTGCCCTAAATATGCCTTCCCATCAGACTTGGCCTACAAACCAAAGAGAACAGAAAAGATACAGTTGCACAAAAATTGAAGAGGGAAGATGAACATATATAATTGAAATCAGATCATTCAGATATATATTACAAATATGAAGTTGCAAATCACCTCTGGATCACTTTCAAAGATTAGACTTTTGTCAAATAAATTTAATCTACCTTTGGGGGATAAAGAAGATTGAGGCTCTGGTACAGTCTAAAGTTGACAAATCCAAGAAGGGTTGTGAAAAACTCTGTGAATGTTGCCATCACTCTATAGTCCACATCTGTGGGATGCTGGAAAAACACAATTTTAAAACTTAGATTAAAGAAGATTTAATTGAATTGTATGACTTAAATCTGGACACACAGAAGTCTTTTAAATGAAAATATCTGTTTAAAGAAAATCATGCTACAAAATCTAAATCAAAAGGGGTTTTCATTATAAAGTTAAGCTGTATGTAGTTTGAACAATACATGAAATCAGCAAGACATCCAAAGCAGGAGCGTAAGGATCTACCTGAATAATTTGCTTGGTCAGCATTGAACAGTGGTAGATTAATAGCTAAATATCACAACAGTACCCCAGATTCCAGTCTACCAGTGAACAACACAAGATTAGCAGGTACTGTTATTTTAAAAAAAGCAGAAAATTGGTTGGTTACTACTTTACAGTTTTGTAATTATAGTAAGCATTTCATTATATAGGGCATTAACAACTTGGAACATCTTTACTTCTAACTAGCATTATTTTTCAATCTTGCCAAATGACACCAACCTATCTGGCACGGTTTTAACGATTTCAGAACTGTTCACTTTCAAACTTGGCTGCTGCAAACAGTTGCTGCAATTTATGATGGCACACTTTTCAATTTTCTGTGTGTCTTTTTCTTCAATGACAGTAAAATCAGCATAGAGCTGTGGTGTAGAGAGCACATTATCAATAGTGCTCCCTCATAATTCAAAACTGTTGGCACGTATAAGGGACATTTCTTTGGTCCACTGGGAGAATGAGATCATGAATAGTTCAGTCCATCATTCTATGACCTGGAGATAGAGTCAGCCTGATGGCAGACAAACCTCTATCAAAACGTGAGAATTGTGATTAACCATTTAACAAACAAGTATTACATTCTCATGAACTACCGATTCAGTTAGTTTTAATAGTTTTAAAAGAGCAGTGCAGTCCAATCTCCTAAAAAAGGATACTATGCTTTATGTATTTCTTCCAACATGTACTACTATTTCTACTGTATTTCCCATCTACCAAACTGAACTCAAGATCCCATCACTGTAAGCTAAACTGCCAGATTCACACAGCCCATTTTTGGAACAGCAGTGCCAAAGTTAAGAAATATCACATGATTTTCATATGGGACCATTCAAACAATGAATAAAAGGAATTGCTAAGTTCTTTGTTCATCTACCACCAGGCATAATGGAGGCTTTATTGCTAGAAGCCAGCTGCAGTGCCCATACCAATGTTACAAGGGACTCTTTTCAGTAAATGAAAGCTTTTAAAATATTAAAAAAACGCCTACAGCATTGCAGTTGGCTAAACAAATGACAGGCAAGAGGTGGCCTGAGCCTAGTAGCTGTCCAACACACCGAGGAATGCAACACAAGAATTACATTTGACAATGGTTTTAGAGAAATGTTTCATTTAAATTAAAACCCATTGATGTCCATACTATTAAACTACAAAAATCCTATATTACAACTAACAGATTTCAAATATATAAAAACTAATATAATCCATTTTACGAAGGAAAGAAAACATTCTGATCAATTTTATTATTACAATATTTCTTGGTCAAGACCACCTTTAGTTACCTTCACAAAATTGCTCACACTTTGAAGGCCAACCTGGTATCCCAAATTCCTGACAAAACAACTGAAGGATATTTTTACTACATACAAATGTGAGTCTTAATACAAAGAAATTGTTCAAGATATTGTGTAGATTTGTATCTAGATGACGAAGGCTTGGATGAACTTCAACTCAGCCCACTGTCAGCATATCTGCAAATTTGTGGGGAGACCAGCTTTCCCCGAATCAAAAGAAATCCATTAGTCAGCACCTTTCCTGCACTTGTTGGCTGCCATAAAAATAGCCGAGCAGCAGCAGAAGCAATATTAATACATTGCAGTTTAATGCTTCAGCAAAGATACACTCAATGTTTCTGCACAGTTAGAACAGTTGTGGAACAAAAGTGTCAAAACATTTATGCTTGTAATAAGTTGGGGTTAAATAAAAAAAGACTTTTTCCATTCATTCAACTTTACGTGGATCTGTCGGTTTGTCCTCATTTTCAAAGCAAACTTGGAGATTACTGTTGACCAGGAGCAATCACTTAAATATGATGAGCTGCTGTAGTGTTTCTCAATCTCAAACAGTCAGTCAGTCAGGACATTCACTAACTTAAAACTATATCTGAGGCGTCAAATCACTAAGTAGCTGTTTTTTTTTGTATTAAAATTCAAAAGAAAATAGCTTAGGTTGGAAGAGGTGCAGCGAATGGCCACAATGCCCAGCATTGCCAGTCAAACATATTTGGAGGAAAGGGAATGAGACTGATTAGTCATTTCAGATAGCTCGTGGATGATTTATAAACAACCAGTCTCCAGTAAAATTCTATGATTGCAACCAAATCTGAACTTCACTTCAACATTAATTGTGAGCAAGCTTTTACTCCTGGCAATCTTGTAACTTTAGCATTAGAATGCCAAACAATTGTTATCTAGTCAGCCTGTGTTTCTGAAGTTAGACTGACTTGTGCTTTAGTATAGCATGTGAAGTAATCCACAATTATGTTCTGAAACCTGAACCTGCTATGATAACAAAACTGACTTGAAGGAGCACTTCCTTCCAAATTCCACATCTAAACATACAAAGATTAATTTTCTACAAAACAGCAGCACTGGCTTAATTCTTGTTTAAAATAAACAGGACTTAATCATTAGATGCACTGTTGGTGCAGGCAAACATGTTCCCTTAAAAAAAGCATTGAGCTGGGATGAAATGTCACATTTTGAGGTGGTACAAATGCTAACAAAGATATTTCTCCAGCTCTTTGCCACTATGTAACTACCCAATTCTTTTCCCTCAAAACAGTTTTCTGGGGCTATTGGAAAGTTATTGCAATATTATGAAATTTACAAAGGTCAATTCAATGGCTAATAGTGAAATGCTGACAAACATTTGCAAATAATCATTCTAGAGACAGCCAGCCAACAATAACACAAGCTACCTGAAACAATACACACTATATTTCAGCATATTCACTCACTATTGTTTTAAAGGGTCACTACACACTACTGAACAGAAAAAATGCAATCTGCCAGACGGCAGTCTAAATACTTACATCGTGTGCAAACGTATAGGGCACAATCCAAGTTATCAGTTGACCAAGAATTTCAGCCTGATAATAAATTCCTTTGATAGATAAGAATACCTTGTAAAAAAATTATAATCCATTAATTTAAACCAAAAAGATAAAAAGAGGTTGTCTCAGTAAACAAAAAAAGAGCAGTGTAAATGATTTACAACAGCTTTTTAAAATGTATTATGCAGTAAATGTTTGTTATGCAATTAAATTTGGACAATTATTTCTTAAAAAAGTATAATAAACTATACCACCAACATATAAATTTTAATTTGCAAAAAACATATGAAGTATCGATTCATTGGACTCAGAAGAACACAGCACAACTTCTATTAGTAAATCATTTCCATGGTGTTTCAGTGCACATAACATTTCAGCTGCTTATAGAGTCAAACAGCATGGAAACAGACCCTTTGGTCCAACTAGTCCACGCTAACTGTATTCCCAAATCTAAACTAGTCCACCTAGTTTGGGCCATATCCCTCTAAACACTTCCTATTCACCGAGTTATCAAATGTCTTCGAAACATTGTAACTGTACCAGCATCCACCACTTCCTCTGGCAGGTCATTCTACACACAAACCACACTCTTAAAAAGGTTGCTCCTCATGTACTTTTAAAAATACCTTAAAAATATGCCCCTAGTTTTGAATTCCCTCACCTTAAGGAAATGACCCTTATCTATATTCCTCATGATTTTATAAACTTCTACAAGGTCACCCCTCAACTTCTTATGCTCTAGTAAAAATAGCCCTAGCCTATAAAACTTTATTTTCTATAACTTGCATATAACAATCCTCAGATTCTATTAAGTTTCTTTAATCTTCCAATTTCAGGAGACTGCTAGCTAACTAATTGGCTGCCAGTCTATTGGTGCTAAATTCTGTTGTTATAGATTAAGAACTTCCTAATTTGAAGCAATGGGAGTGCCCATCAACCCCACTTTATTTAAATTCTTCTGCCAATTTCATGTCCTTACCTTCTAAAGGCATTGACTATTTGCTGCTTATGGTTTCTTAGCTGTCATGAACAAAAGAGCACAGTGGCTTATTTCACCATGCTATACTTGAATTCAGATTCTGAGTTACAGTTCCACATGCAACAACCTTATGAAACAAAGACCCAGGTAAATTAGAATCTAGACAGTGAGCACCTGCTATTCACCTATACCAAGTGGGTCTGAATGATCAACACATTCACACAATGTTAGCTAAATTACTCCTGCAAGAGTCATAGAGATGTACAGCACGGAAACAGACCCTTCGCTCCAACTCATCCATGTCGACGAGATATACCAACCGAATCCAGTCCCATTTGCCAGCACCTGTTCCATATCCATCCAAAGCGTTCATATTCATATACCCAATCAAAAACCTTTTAAATGGTGCAATTGTACCAGCATCCACCACTTCCTCTGGCTGCTCATTCCATACACGTACCACCCTCTGCGTGAAAAAGTTGCCACTTAGGTCTCTTTTATATCTTTCCCCTCTCACCCTAAACCTATGCCCTCTAGTTCTGGACCCTCCCACCCCAGGGAAAAGACTTTGTCTACTTATCCTATCCATGCCCCTCATGATTTTATAAATCTCTATAAGGTCACCCGTCAGCCTCCGACGCTCCAGAGAAAAAGCCCTGGCTTATTCAACCTCTCCCTATAGCTCAAATCCTCCAAACCTAGCAACATCCTTGTAAATCTTTTCGGAGAATGATCCTCAGGCTAGTCTAATGACCAAATTTCCACAGCATTTCTAATGGAGGTTCTCAGTTTCTCATAACAGTGCCATGGGGACTGTTATGAAGAAGGCAGAAACTATTCTATGATATCTGGAGACAATACAATGCATGGGTTTCCTCCAGGCGCTCCGCTTTCCTCCTATAGTCCAAAGATGTGCAGGTCAGGTGAAATGGCCATGCTAAATTGCCCATAGTGTTAGGTGCATCAGTCAGGGACAAATATAAAGTGGGGGCATAGGTCTAGGTGGATTACTCTTCAGAGGGTTGGTGTGGACTTGTTGGGCCAAAGGGCCCGTTTCCATACTCTAGGGAATCTAATCTAATCCTAGTATAGGTCTTCAGGTCACAGAATCCCTACAATCCCCATTCGGCCCATTGGATTGCCACTGACCCTCTGAAGGCATTCCACCCAGACCTAGATGCCTGACTCTATTCCTTTAACCCTGCTAATCCACCTAGCCTCTACTCTTTGGACACTACAGGGCAACTTAGCTTGCCAATTCATTTAACCTGCACATCTTTGGACCATTGGTGGAAACCTCAGCACCCGGAGAGAATGTGATAACCCCACACAGACACCCGAAACTGGAATCAGGCAGCAGTGCTAACCACTGAACCACCATGCCGCCCAGTGATACCTGTTTTGAGAAAAATCAGAAAGAAATATCTGATGTTTTAATTAGTCTACACAGACAGGAGGGGAAAAGACATGTTCAAAGAGTATACTGTCCACGCCTTTCCTCTGCTTCAAACCTTTTCAGTTCTTTAATCAAACCCTTACTCTCATATTCTTGGTATCAGTCCTATTGCCCTTTTCTAGTGTAAGGTTTGTTTTTGGCGCAAGGCAAAGAGAATAATAACACAACAATCTAAAGACTAAGTACTGAGCCACCTAACTCCTGTATTCTTATAGTCTATGGTTTTAACTGGCATTCATTAACCAATGCCCTTTTTTGGGTCATCCTGAGATTGCATGAAAAGCAACAGATAAAAATGCAATATTCCTTGTTTCTATTTGGCCTAAAATTCTGGTGGTAGTTCTTTAGGTTTCTTCACCACAATGGAATCTGACCTAATTCAGGACTTAACACTGCTGTCTTTACACAATGACAAATCTCTTTTTGCCATTTATCTGCCCAAAATAGATCGAAAACTGGCGACACTTCCTTTGTTATTTTTGTATTGCAAGCAAATCCAACAAGCACCTCAGATTTTTCTGAGGATCATGTTGCTTTTCATAACCATATAAATAGTACTCTAATCATCAATGCAATTCAATTCAATTATCAATGCACTGAAATTGTTAGCTGATAAATTTGTAGTTTATCAAAATAACATTAATGTAAATATGATAAAATATGAACAAATAAAGGCTTTCAGCTTTTCCAGCATTATTGTTTGAAACTGACATTCAGAATCATAGTAGCCAAGACTGATTTAGCAAAAACTTTCCAGGAGTATTTTGAGTGGCTTTCTGTCAACACTCTAGCTCTCTACAGCAATACCTCCATTTGTTGGTATGATTGCTAATAATCGTGACCCAAATACTTCTCCAGAACCAATCCACCCATATAACATACAACTTGCATGGTTTCAAACTCTCACTGCATTTTAATGTTGTAGATCTGGGAAACATGTACACTACCACTTCTTGTAGTTTATACTGGCAGCAAAAGTTCCAAAAATAAAAATCAATAACCCCACCATCATGCTAAACATAACAACCCCTCTTTCTCCATGCCCACATTTCTGGAAATTATTTCATAATATCAGATTAGCTGAGACTTACCTTTCGAAGTGATCTGGAGGCAATAACAAAATTCATAAACTCCACTGATAGGCGCCGACATAACTGAATTGTATGTACGTGACATTTACCCGTGCGAGGGAATGTGGCAAATAGGAAGCACATAGACAAGGCATCATCAAGGTCACGGAGTGCATCTATGAAGGTAGGATACCTTAAAGGTGAAAAAAATTAAAAACGATAAAATCTTTTCAAAATTTTGTCAACAGGAAAAACAGGAGCCATAACATTCAACATGAGTTAAAAAATTTATGGATTGAATTAGAGCATGGGAGAAAGTAAATAAGTAAATCAGGGTTTCAATGTATGCATGTGAAATCATAGAGTACAATTTAATAAAGATTGGGGAGTTACTATCACAGACTACCATGTGAGATTATGACGCTTTTATGACAACAAACCTTGTTGAAATAAGGGAAGGATGAGGTGTTCAGAAAAAACAAGGGTGATATTTTTGTTTAATGAGAACATTACAATGCTCGTGGAAAGTAGACTGAAAGAATATTGCTGGTCTATCTTCCCTGGATTCAGGAGTGTTTTCAGAGGATTGGAGATTTGCAAACAATATGCTCTTGTTCAAAAAGGCTGCAAACATAGCCACAGCAATTACCTATCAGTTGGTTTAACTTCAGCCGTGCAAAAACTTCTAGAAACAATTATTTTGGATAGGTTTAATGGTCACATGGAAAAACATGGGCGAATCCAGAAGAGTCAAATGGATTCGCTGAAGGGAAAATTTCATCCAATTAACTTGGGAGTTTTTTTTAAAACATAACAGAGAGAGTTGATGAGGCATACATATAGATTTTAAAAAGGCATTTGATGCACTACCACACAACAGACTTATGAGGAAAGCTACAGGTAATGGAATAAAAGGGACAGTAGCAATGTCGATGGTTGAGGTGTTGAAAACAAAGTAACGGTTAACAGGTATTTTTCAGGCTAGAGGAAGGTTTCTAGTGAAAGTCCTCAGGCTTCAACTGGAACACTGCGTACAGTTCTGGGCACCACTTCTATGAAAACTTGTGAATACATCAGAGAGAATGCAGAAAGCTCTATGAGGATGGCTCCAGGGAGAAGAAACTTCAGATTAGTGAAGTTGAGACCTTCTCTTTGGAGAGAAGACAGAGACGAATTTGATAGTTTTCAAAATCATGAGAAATCTGGTCAGAGTATACAGGAAGCAATGGTTCTCAATCAAATATGATTAAGAACTATAGGGCAGTTTTACGGTGTTATGCAAAAGGAACAAAGGCAAGATGAGAAAGGGCTTTTTCAAAGTCAAATGGTTACAGTGTGGAATGCACAGCTTATCTACTGTGGTGGAGGTTCAATCGAGGCATTTAATTAAAATAATCACCTAATGTGTAAGGTTACCAGGAAAAGATAGCAGATTGACAATAAGTCAAAATGCTCAAGAGAGCCAGTGCAGACAGGATGGGGGTGAACGGTGTCCTCCTGGACTGTAACAATTCTAAGATTCTGTGAACAAATACAGAGATCACTAAAGAGATATCTGTAAAATTTGTAAATCGTCTCATTATAACCTGGATCAGAGAATGGCAATTCTCTTCTCAAAAACATAGCATATCTAACTTCCTGAATTTAGAAACACAAACAATGCACTGAAGGAGGAGAGTGAGAGAGGAGGATTAGGATGAGGATGAAGAATGAGGTTAAAGTCTTGAACAGTCTTATTTGGGATGAGGGGTGATGACAGTCACCAGTCATGTTAAAATGTAATCAACGTAGTGGAGAACAACTGAAGTCTTAGAGTAGAGTGAGGAATTGTCCTGAGTGTGTGTTTTGGAAAATTGTAGTCTCTGACCCAACAACTGTCAGGTAATTGTGTGGGACTGCCTTTCACAGCAGGTTTAAACTGCCAACTGAAGCCAGTAGACACAAATCACTAACATAACTGAATACCACAGTTCTTTTTAAGTCGGATATCCTAACTCAGCATAGTAATACATGCAAGTATTTTGAAGAACTTAAGACTAAATGGCAGAAGAACATGTTCACCACATCACAAAATGTGACCAGGTACACGCAGTGAACGCTGGCTTTATCAGTGATGTCCTCGTCGAGCAAGATCTATGGAAATTTTAAGGTTGAGGGAAACAAGTTGAGTTTAGGGCAGAGGCATCAGGACCAGAGATTAGGCACAATTTTTTTTTGTTCTGGAGAGAACGTGAGCCTTAGTCTGAAGTTACAGTGGGGAGGGAAGAGGTCAGACTAGTACAGGGAAAGCAGGAATCCAAGATATGGTGCAGAAGACAGCAGAATGGATAGCACATGTAATTTTTGCACAGACAACAGGGAGCCAAATCCAGCCTACCTGCACACTCAAGATTGGGCAAACCCAGACTAGGGGGGTTGATATGCTGGTAAAATGTGATGTTAAAGCTGCTGTCAATACTGGAAGAAATATAACCAGCTTGTCTCTTTTGTAAATTCTTCAATTCCATAGGGCAAAAAATTTAGATGACTTAATTTCAATTAAAATTGAATCCGAGAACAGAGGGAAGTACAGGACAGGTGAATGCCATATAGCAGATAGATGAGAAAGAAGGAGAACTCAATATTTTAGTGACAAGGTGAGACAAATAGTTTCAAAGCCAGTAAGATTTGGGGATGTAACTATAAAGCTAGACATAACTCTTACCAGTATCTTTACAATTGTTGACATCTCAAAATGCTTCACAGACAGACAGATTTGATGCCAAATTTGAAAGGCAGCAATGTGGAATTGAAGGAGTTAAAGTTAAGCCAAATAGTTTTAGAATGCTTCTAAAAGGACTGGTCTGGCTGAAGGTTTTAGCAGCAAAATTAGTTGCTAAGAGTGGGGAAAACGATACAGAAGGTCAGGATCAGAGGGAATGTGCAATTTGAGAAGAGTGAATAAAAAGGTAGGACAAGGTCATGGATGAAATTACAGGTGGGTATTTTGCATTAACTTAACTGGGAAACAGGAGATGTCAGTGTTTCTAAAAGGTTTTAAATACTTACAAATCCTATTGTTTTAAATGTAAACAGAAACCTAAAAGATAACAGTGCAAATGGAGGATGTATTAACAGATTGCTCGTCAATCATTAACAGTTAGAAGAACACCTTGAATTATTACTCCCCTAAAAGCAAAGATGCAATTTTGAACAGGTCCTTTAAAAACAAAATATATGTGAGGTAATAAGTGTTCATAAAAAGTTGTTTTTAAGAATACAATGATTCCACATCAGCAAACACCATGAAAAGCTTGTTCTGGCATTAAAATCACTTTTTAGAAAAACAAAAACACTTTCTGCATCAAGTAATTTAATACCACATGGGAAAATAACAGAAGATACAAACTTCCAATAAAATTTAAAAAGAGAAAGTTTGTTGTTTGTGGGGTAGGAGTACACAGAGGTAGGCTGAGGTAAAAGAGCAAAAAGCATATAGATAAGGAGGCAGAGAGAGGCTGGAACAGGCAGTATAGTGCAACCTGTAGCAGTCCAACAGCAGAATTAAAATGCATCATTGGTAGTTACCACTGAAAGTAGTGTAAATTATTGGGTAAGTATCATGTTGAACAAGGGTAGTTGGATGGACTGAGAAAGGGAAAATCACAAAGGAGATAATTAGATTTTCCAAAACTCAAACATCTTTGAGGACACCTGATTGACGTAATTCGAGCTATGCTCTTTTGCAGTTATCCAAACTCCTTCCGAGATGCTTATAACTTTGTAATGTCCCTAACCACCTTCATTGTTGTTTTTTTTTTAAAAAGGTCAGAACATTAATTTGTTACATGCACAATGTTTCACAGCTGAACCAAAGCAGAACTCAGAAGCACAGGACTCAAACAGAAAACCAAAAATGATTGAAATCTGGAATTTAAAATTAAATCAAAGGATTATCTTAAATTGTTGCTTAAGCATTGACTGATTAATGTTTACAATTTCCTGTTTTCATTACCAATGAGAGCCAACGGTTAAAGTCACTGTGTTTCCTCTCTTAAGTGCTATGCTTCTCACAGCTAGCTTGTCTACTAGTATGTCACATGGCACTATTTAATAAAATGGAGAGGGGGTAGTTTGGGGGTCGGAGCAGGGGTAGGGGTAGTGATGTGAATAAAAAACACATTCCAAAAGAGCTTTCAGGGTCAATGAGGACACATCATTTTTTTAATATTCCCAATTAAACGAGTAGATGTGGGAGCTGGCTGATCCCATTGTGAACGGCAGTGACCACATCTGCAGCAAGTGTTGGTTGCTGGAAGAACTCCGGATCAGAGTTGATGATCTGGAATCTGAGCTTCAAACACTGCGGCACATCCGGGAGGGGGAGAGTTACCTGGATGCTTTGTTTCAGGAGGCAGTCACACCTGGGAGATTAATTAATTCACATTCAGCTAGTGATCAGGCACAAAAGAGTGTGACTGTAAGTGAGGCAGGTAGGGGGAACCGGAGTTCAGGAGTGGAGGAGCCTCAGCCCTTGACCTTGTCCAACAGCTACGAGATTCTTGCTCCCTGTTCGGATGAGGAAAAGGGCTCTGGACAGGATGAGCCAACTGACCAAGGCACCATGGTGCAGAAGGCCATTCAAGAGGGGGGAGCTAATAGACAAGTAGTGGTTATAGGGGATTCTATAATTAGGGGGACAGATAGTATCCTTTGCAAGCCGGATCGGGAGTCTCGCATGGTGTGTTGCCTGCCCGGTGCCAGGGTGCGAGACATCTCCGACCGGCTTGAAAGGATTTTGGAGCGGGAGGGGGAGGATCCAGTTGTTGTGGTCCACGTTGGTACCAACAACATCGGCAAGACTACGGTGGAGGACCTGTTTGGGCATTACGAAGCACTAGGCAGGAAATTGAAGCACAGGTCCTCAAGGGTCATAATCTCCGGATTACTGCCCGAGCCATGTGCCAATTGGCATAGGGACAAGAAAATTAGGCAAGTAAACACGTGGCTAAGGGATTGGTGTGGGAAAGAGGGATTCCACTTCATGGGGCATTGGCATCAGTTTTGGAACAGGGGGGATCTGTACCGTTGGGACGGTCTCCACCTGAACCGATCAGGTACCAATGTTCTAGCGAAGAGGATAAATAGGGTGGTCAGTAGGACTTTAAACTTCTGAGTTGGGGGGAAGGGAAAATGAAAGTGACAGGGAGTATGGAGGTAAATGGCAAGATAAGCAGCAGGATAGCATGTTTCCAGGCGGATTTAAAATGGAGGCAGACTGAGAATACAGTAAAAAGCAAGGATAACTTAGGACATATGACTTCCAACATCTCTAATGATAAGGAAGTTAGCATTAAGGCACTTTACCTGAATGCTCGTAGCATTCATAACAAAGCCGATGAAGTAATGGCACAGATAACAGCGAATGATTATGATGTAGTAGGCATCACAGAGACTTGGTTACAGGGGGGTCAGGACTGGCAGTTAAACCTCCATGGTTTTTCAACTTATCGAAAAGACAGAGAGGTGGGCAGAGGGGGTGGGGTTGCCTTGTTAGTTAAGAACAAAATTAAATCTATGGTATTGAATGACATAGCGTCGGATGATGTGGAGTCTGTGTGGGTGGAATTGAGGAACCACAAAGGCAAAAAAAACATAATTGGAGTTGTGTATAGACCTCCTAACAGTGGTCAAGACCAGGGACGCAACATGTACCGGGAAATAGAGAAGGCATGTCAGAAAGGCAAGGTTACATTGATCATGGGAGACTTCAATATGCAGGTGGACTGGGTAAATAATGTTGCTAGTGGATCTAAAGAAAGGGAATTCATGGAATGCTTACAGGATGGCTTTTTGGAACAGCTTGTCATGGAGCCCAAAGAGAGCAGGCTATTCTGGACCTAGTGCTTTGCAATGAACCACACTCTATAAAAGATCTTAAAGTAAGGGAACCCTTAGGAAGTAGCGACCATAATATGGTAGAGTTCAGTCTGGAGTTTGAAAGGGAGAAGGCAAAATCGGATGTAATGGTGTTACAGTTGAATAAAGGTAATTATGAGGGCATGAGAGAGGAACTGACTAAAATAGACTGGAAGCAGAGGCTAACCGGGAAGACAGTAGAGCAGGAGTTTGTAGGTATAATTGAGGACACTGTACAGAGGTTCATTCCCAAGAAAAGAAAGATTAACCGGGGAGGGATTAGACAACCTTGGCTGACAAAGGAAGTCAGGAAATGTATTAAAGAAAAAGAGAGATCCTATAAAGTGGCTAAGAACAGTGGGAAATCAGAAGATTGGGAAGGATACAAAAGCAAACAGAGGATAACAAAGAGTGTAATAAGAAATGAGAGGATCAAATATGAATGTAGGCTAGCCAGTAATATTAGAAATAATAGTAAAAGTTTCTTTCAGTACATAAGAAACAAACGACAGGCAAAAGTAGACATTGGGCCACTTCAAACTGATGCAGGAAGCCTAGTGATGGGAGATAAGGAAATAGCAGGAGAACTTAACAAGTACTTTGCGTCAGTTTTCACACTGGAAGACATGAGCAATATCCCAAAAATTAAAGGGTGTCACGGGGCTGAGTTGAGTATGGTTGCCATTACGAAAGGGATAGTACTAGAAAAGTTAAAAAGTCTTAAAATTGATAAATCTCCTGGCCCCGATGGGATACACCCTAGAGTTCTGAGAGAGGTGGCTGAGGAAATAGCAGAGGCATTGGTTGAGATCTTTCAAGAGTCACTGGAGTCAGGAAAGGTCCCGGATGATTGGAAGATGGCTGTTGTAACCCCCTGTGGTGTAAAATTATGTCCCAATACATGTGTGAATCATAATGTAACACATGTATTGGGCCAAGCAGTGGAATGTGGTGAAAGGGTTAAAATTGTGTCCCAATACATGTGTGAATCTAACCGAAAATGGAAGGTGTCGCTTAGTCCCGTGTGAATCTTATTACACACCTTCCCGTGTGAATCTTCTTATCTGTATGTGACCAGAATGGAATGTGTTTTTCAGCCTTGCTCTGCTGTTCACATGAATGTTTAGATCTCGAAAAGAGTATATCAGCTGGAAAAGTCTCCAGTTCGGTAGAGTCTGCTCCGGGGTTGCGTTTAACCGCCGAGCGTGGGTTGTTGGCAACCGCTCTACGAGAACTGACGGCTCCCAGTTCCGGTAACACGTAGAGTGAGTATAAACCAGACCCGTTGTAAGTACGAGACCTGGTTGTGGCGACGCTGCGGGGAATAAAACACTTATATTCTAGCAGACTCGCCTCTTGGCTGTTTGTTCTGTGTCAGACTACTTTCCTGCGAGCCTGGTCCTTGACCTTGAGAATTTTTTAAAACACCCCCTTGTTCAAGAAAGGATCAAGGCAAAAGATGGAAAATTATAGGCCAATCAGCTTCACCTCGGTTGTTGGTAAAATTCTAGAATCCATCATTAAGGATGAGGTTTCTAAATTCTTGGAAGAGCAGAGTCTGATTAGAACAAGTCAACATGGATTTAGTAAAGGGAGGTCATGCCTGACAAACCTGTTGGAATTTTTTGAAGAGGTAACAAGTAGGTTAGACCAGGGAAACCCAGTGGATGTGGTCTATCTAGACTTTCAAAAGGCCTTTGATAAGGTGCCACACGGGAGGCTGCTGAGCAAGGTGAGGGCCCATGGTGTTCGAGGTGAGCTGCTGGGATGGATTGAGGATTGGCTGTCTGACAGAAGGCAGAGAGTTGGGATAAAAGGTTCTTTTTCAGAATGGCAGCCGGTGACGAGCGGTGTCCCGCAGGGTTCGGTGCTGGGGCCACAGCTGTTCGCATTATATATTAATGATTTGGATGAGGGAACCGGGGGCATTCTAGCGAAGTTTGCCGATGATACGAAGTTAGGTGGACAGGCAGGTAGTACTGAGGAAGTGGGGAGGCTACAGAAGGATCTAGACAGGTTGGGAGAGTGGTCCAGGAAATGGCTGATGGAATTTAACGTGAGCAAGTGCGAGGTCTTGCACTTTGGCAAAAAGAATAAAAGCATAGACTACTTTCTAAATGGTGAGAAAATTAATAAAGCCAAAGCACAAAGGGATCTGGGAGTGCTAGTCGAGGATTCTCTAAAGGTAAACATGCAGGTTCAGTCCGTGATTAAGAAAGCGAATGCAATGTTGTCTCTTATCTCAAGCGGGTTGAAATATAAAAGCAGAGATGTACTACTAAGACTTTATAAAGCTCTGGTTAGGCCCCATTTGGAGTACTGTGTCCAGTTTTGGTCCCCACACCTCAGGAAGGACATACTGGCACTGGAACGTGTCCAGCGGAGATTCACACAGATGATCCCTGGAATGACAGGTCTAACATATGAGGAATGGCTGAGGATACTGGGATTGTATTCGTTGGAGTTTAGAAGATTAAGGGGAGACTTAATAGAGACGTACAAAATAATACATGGCTTGGAAAAGGTGGATGCTAGGAAATTGTTTCCGTTAAACGAGGAGACGAGGACCCGTGGACACAGCCTTAGAATTAGAGGGGGTCATTTCAGAACAGAAATGCGGAGACATTTCTTCAGCCAGAGAGTGGTGGGCCTGTGGAATTCATTGCCGCGGAGTGCAGTGGAAGCCAGGACGCTAAATGTCTTCAAGGCCGAGATTGATAGATTCTTGTTGTCTAGAGGAATTAAGGGCTACGGGGAGAACGCTGGTAAGTGGAGCTGAAATGCGCATCAGCCATGATTGAATGGCTGAGTGGACTCGATGGGCCGAATGGCCTGACTTCCACTCCTATGTCTTATGGTCTTATAGATACATCAAGCGATCAGGCAGACATAAATGAAGCACACAATGTGATTTTAAATCTAACTTGAATCCATTTTCATTGTGTTGATACTAAACCACTGTGCTTTCAGGTGATGGGTTGGCAAAGTGACATATGGGGATAGTGATCATCAAAAGGAACACAGTAAGACAATTCGCTAACTCTTCTACGATGAAGCTTTGCTTTAAAAGATGTATCAAGTAAACCATGATTATTTAAATGTTCCCAAAGTATTTATATTATTAAAAATCTTGCCTACGCCTGTAGTGCATGAGGAAATGAATGTCTTACTCACTGACTTGTCAAACACAAACAGTATATTTGTTCAATTACGCATAGATAGGAAAATCGATCACAGCCAATCATAAAGCTGCAGCTAAGTAGGAAAAGCTGAACATAGTAACCAAATCATCCTTTTCCCCTCCCCAGTCAAACCCAGCTAAAGCTACCAACTATGTTCAGGAAGTTTAACTATGTTAAACTAGTTTGGCAAAGGGCTGGGAACCAGAGTTACATATCTGAGAGGGGGTTAGTTGTCGATGGGGCAGTGACAGGATGTAGTGAATCTATTGGGAAGGTTTTTCATCTGATAAAACAAAGGAAATGGTTAAAGTCTGCTTTAACGCAAGGAGGGTCAGAAATAAGAGTGATGAACTTACAGCATGGATCAATCAGTACTTGGGACGATGACGTTGTGGCTGTAAGGGAGACGTGGGATTCACAAAAGCAGGAATGACTGCTAGATGTTCCAGGGCTTAGAACATTTAAAAAGAACAGGGAAGGTGGAAAAAGGAGGGGATGTAGCATTTCTAATCAGACAATGCATCACAGCTACAGAAATGAAGGTTGTTGAGGAAGGTTTGTCTACTGAGTCAGTATGGGTGCAAGTTAGGAACAGTAAGGGAGCCCACCTCATCGGGGGTTTTCTACAGACCCCCTAATAGCAGTAGGGAGATTGAAGAACTCATAGGCCGACAGATCTTGGAAAAATGCAGATGTAGCAGGGTTACTGTAATGGGGGACTTCAATTTCCCCAATAGTGACTGGAACCTTCTCAGTGCAGATGATTTTGGTGGAGCCATTTTTGTCAGCTATGTTCAGTAGGTTTCTTTACTCAGTATGTAGACAGGTCGACGAGGGTAGATGCCATTTTGGATTTGGTGCTTGGCAATGAGCCAGGATAGGTGTCAGATCTCATGGTGGGAGAACACTTTGGTGACAGTGACCACAACTGCCTCATATTTACCATAGCCTTGGAGAGGGAATGGAGTAGTTACTAAGGGAAGATATTTAATTGGGGGAAAAAAATTATGATGCTATCAGACAAGAGTTGGGAAGTACAAATTGGGAGTAATTGATCCACAGAAAGGGCACAACAGACATGTGAAACCTATTTAAGGAGCAGTTGTTGCAAGTGATGCTCAAATTTGTTCCTCTGAGACAGGCAAGATGGGGTAAGATTATGGAGCCTTGGATGACTAGAACAGAGGAGCTTCTTGTCAAAAGGAAGAAGGCAGAGGTAGCAAGGACCTAGCACAGCTTTAGAGGATTCCAGGCTTACTAGAAAGGAGCTCTGAAATGGATAGAGGAGAGCCAGGAGGGGGCACGAAAAAGGCTTGGCAGGAAGGATTAGGGAGAACCCAAAGGCATTTTATTCATATGTGAGGAATAAGGGAATGATCAGGGAGAAGTTAGGGCTGATCAGGGATAGTGTAGGGAACTTATGCATGGAGTCTGAGCAGATAGGGGAAAGCCCTAAATGAGATTTTTGCTTCAGTTTTCACAAAGGAAAGGGACCTTGTTGTGAATGAGAACTTTGAGGAGCTGGGAAACAGGCTTGAACAGGTCAAGATTGATGAAGTTGATGTGCTGGAAATTCTGCAAACATTAAGATCGATAAGTCCCCAGGGCCAGACCAGATTTATCCTAGGTTGCTCCTGGAAACGAGAAAGGAGATTGCTAAGCCACTGGCAAAGATCTTTGCTTCCTCACTCTCCACAGGAGTCGTACTGGAGGATTGGAGGGAGGCGAATGTTGTTCCTCTTTTCAAGTAGGGGAATGGGAAATCCCTGGCAATTACAAACCAGTCAGTCTTACGTCTGTGGTCAGCAAAGTTTTGGAAAGAAATCTGAGGGATAGGATTTATGACTATTTGGAAAAGCATAGCATGATTAAAGGCAGTCAACACGGCTTTGTGAGGGGCAGGTCATACCTCACAAATCTTAATAAGTTCTTTGAGGAGGTGACGAGACAGGTTGACAAAAGTCAAGCAGTGGATGGGGTGTATCTGGACTTCAGCAAGGCATTTGATAAGGTTCCCCATGGTAGGCTGATTCATAAAGTCAGGAGGTATGGGATTCAGGGAGATTTGGCTGTCTAGATTCAGGATTGGTTGGCTGACAGAAGGCACAGAGTGGTTATAGATGGAAAGTATTCTGCCTGGAGGTCAGTAGTGTCCCACAGGGCTCTGTTCTTGGGCCTCTGATCTTTGTAGTTTTTAATAAATGACTTTAATGAAGAGGTTGAGGGGTGGGTTAGTACATTTGCCGATGACACAAAGGTTGGAGGTGCTATTGATAGTGTCAAGGGCTATTGCAGGCTGCAGTGCGACACAGACAGGATGCAGAGCTGGGCTGAGAAACGGCAGGAGTTCAACCTGGATAAATGCGAAGTGATGCATTTTGGAAGGAAGGTCGAACTTGAATGCTGAATATAGGATTAAAGACAGTATTCTTGGCAATGTGGAGGAACAGAGGGATCTTGGTGTTCAAGTGCATTGATCCCTCAAAGTTGCTACCTAAGTGGAGAGGGTTGTTAAGAAAGCATATGATGTTTTGGCTTTCATTAACAGGGGGATTGTGTTGAAGAGCCACGAGGTTTTGCTGCAGCTCTCCAAGACTCTAGTGAGACCACACTTGGAATATGGTATCTAGTTCTGGTCGCCCTACTATAGGAAAGGTACAGAGGCTTTGGGGAGGGTGCAAAGAAGGTTTACCAGGGTGCTGCCTGGACTGGAGGGCTTGTCTTACGAAGAGAGGTTGACTAAGCTCGGACTTTTCTCTCTGGAGAGAAGGAGGAAGAGAGGTGACCTGATCGAGGTATACAAGGTAATAAACGGCATGGATAGAGTCAATACCCAGAGACTTTTCCCGAGGACAGGATTGACTGGCACGAAGGGTCATAGTTTTAAGATATGAAGAGGAAGGTATAGAGGAGATGTCAGAGATAGGATCTTTACGCAGAGAGTTGTGAATGCATGGAATGTGCTGCCAGCAATGGTGGTGAAAGCAGAGTCATTAGGAATATTTAAGCGACTGCTGGACGTGCACATTTGCCGAAAGACCTGTTCTGTGCTGTACCTTTCTATGGTCTATAAACAAAACAAACCAAATTCACTCAACACTTTTTATTTAAAAAACTAATTTGAATTATTTTCTTACTTAAATCCTTTATAGAGTTATAACACTTATAAAATTGTGGTGGCAGGGGAAGCAAACTTACCCATAAATACATCTTTCAAAAGTCTAAGTAATTATTTGAAGCAAATATGTGAAGCCAAGGGGAAAACATGGACAGCGTGATTATTTTTCGGTGCAAAGAGGAAGCTGACAATTGCTGAAAGCTGGTCTTCTGTGGTTCTGTCTGCTAAACAGTAGCAGCTTTTGTTCTGGAGATCATGTGGGGTAATTATAAATGCTTTAAACTGTATGCTCTGTTAATTTAAGAATCAGGGGTACACATGGTCAAGGTAGTAGAAATGATGTTATTCCACCTGGAACAGTGCCACTCCATGCTCAAACTGAAGTACTACCACTATAAAATAAATCACTAACAAAAAAAAGTTTAAAAACATTTTTAAAAAAGCAATAAATTTATACAAACCACGTTTTCAAATTCATCCCGCCCTGATACAGGGATTTCACTATCTCCAGAGCTTTGCTATTGAAAGCTTTGGTGAATCACTTACTCACGCTTTGATATCTCATCAGATTCTGACTTCAAATGCAACAAGTAGTTCAGCAGATAATTGCAGTTAATTGATGGATTAATTAGCAGGTTAGGCACAAAGGGGAACTGGTGAGACTGATATGTTGAAGGCGCTGAAAGACTGAGTTGTTAATAAACTTTATCCACAAACAGAGGTATCTTGATTTCTGTCTCACTGACTGGCTTGGCTCTGATTTTACATTTGTAGCAGAGACTTGCGTAAAGGTGAAGACTGGAAACTAAGTGTTATTTTCAGACAATAGCTATAAATTTGAGTTACGTTTGAGAAGAATGGCTGAACCCAATGTAAAGCATCAGGACATGATATCCCACCAATGATTTGAGAAGATGAACCTTACCCAAAACATAAGAAAAATGTGCCAAAGCCATACTTTGTCACTTCCTATTTGAAGATGGATCAGGTGTAAAGTATTCTCAGAAATAAGAGGCTCAGAATTCGATACTGATAAAGTTTGGATAATCTACGAACATTTAAGGACAAAATTTATAAAAACAACAAATCTGTTAACGCATATCAGATATGATCAATTTGATAATTCTTCAGTGAATATATAGTTGAATTTAAACAGACTACATTAGAGATTGGAAAAATTTTACTTGAAAATATTCCTAATTCAGCATTTACCATTAAATTATTAGACTGATCTAGGGCCTCACAAAGAGGATAAACTTGGAGTGTTCAATTTTGCAAAAGAAACATTCCTTTGGAACAGATGTCAGAAACCTTAAAAAAAAATGCAAAGAAAACATTCATTCCCAGTGGGCCGAGTAGCTCAACTGGGACATTCAGCAGTAACACATGGGATGGAGGATTTAACAGCAACAGAAATGCAAGGCTGTCCAGACACAGCCCAAAAGTGTCAGAATGATAGGTGAATAATAGCTAAAGGAGACATGAGTATAAAGGTACCTTGGGCAAGTTTAGAGGAAGAGGAAAATGAAACAGAAGAATGAAAACCAGGATTGGCTTTCCTGTATGTTCACAGATGCTTTGGATGTAACTTTGTGTAAAGGATTGTCCTAAATGGAATAACACTGATTTCAAAACTGTGGAAGTTTCAGAAGGGGATGCTGATACAGGTCAGGCAGAGGGAAACTATACAAGAAGCTTCAACTCAGTCATGAATGTTTCAGTTGCAATGGAGGACGTGCATCCACTGTCCAAAACAGCTCAATGTATGGAATGGATTTGGTAAAATATCCCCGAAAAATCATTAAATAATAAACCATAAGATATGGGAGAAGAATTAGGCCATTCAGCCAATTCAGGGCTGATATGTTTCTCAACCCTTCTCCCCATAACACTTGATTCCCTCACTAATCAAGAATCTTTGTCTTAAATACATTCAATGACTTGGCTTCCATAGCCTTCTGCGACAATTAGTTCCACAGATTAACCACCTCGCATCTGAAGAAATTCCTCCTCATCTCATTTCCATAGGGTCGTCCCATCACCCTGAGGCTGTGCTCTTGGGTGCTCGTCTCTCCTACTACCGGAAACATCTTCCCCACATCCACTCTATCCATGTTAT
Organism: Chiloscyllium plagiosum; assembly: GCF_037043375.1. Taxonomy (NCBI): domain Eukaryota; kingdom Metazoa; phylum Chordata; class Chondrichthyes; order Orectolobiformes; family Hemiscylliidae; genus Chiloscyllium; species Chiloscyllium plagiosum. Next base: position 28,630,979 of record NW_028270162.1, on the reverse strand, counting down.
TCAGTATTCTGCAAGTTTCAATCAGATAACCTCTCATCCTTCTAAACTCCAGATCATTAATGTATAATGTGGATAGTTGAGGTCCCAATACCGATACCTGCAGAATTACACTACTCACTGGCCACCATCCTGAAAAACACATGTTTATCCCTAATCTCTGCCTTCTGCCAGTCACCCAAGACTCTACCCATACTGGTACATTGCCCCTAATACCATGGGCTCTTACTTAGCATCCCCCTAAGTGGCACCTTGTCAAAGATCTTCTGGAAATCCAAATAGATTACACCCACTGGCTCTTTTTTGTCCAACTTGCTTGTTCCCTCCTCAAAGGGTTCTAATAGACTTGTGAGGCATGACCTCCTCTTAATGAAGCCCTGCCAATTCAGCCCTTTTTTACCACACAGACAGCATAGTGGTCAGCACCAAGACAAGGTTTGATTTCAGCCTCAGTGACTGTCTGTGGCGTCTGCACATTCTCCCAAAACTGCATATGTCTCCATTGGGTGCTATGGTTTCCTTCCACAGTCCAAAGATGTACAGGCTAGGTGAACTAGCCAAGGTAAATGTGGGGTTATGGGGATAGTGTGGAAGATGGGATCCCTTCAGAGGACTGGTGCAGACTTGATGGGCTGAATGGAGCCTACCTGCACCATGGAGTTTCTGTAGTTCTCATTTCAAAGTATCCCACAATCTCATTTTAAATAATCCAACTTTAAAATCTTATCAATGACCGAAGTCAGGCCAAAGGCCTATAATTTCCTGCCTTCTACCTCCCTCTCTTCTTAAACATGGGTGATGTTGTGAAATTTGAAAGGGTTCAGAAAAGATTTACAAAGATGTTGCCAGGGTCGGAGGATTTGAGCTATAGGGAGAGGCTGAACAGGCTGGGGCTGTTTTCACTGGAGCATGGGAGGCTAACGGGTGACCTTATAGAGGTTTATAAATTATGTGGGGCATGGATAGGGTAAATAGACAAAGTATTTTCCCTGGGGTGTGGGAGTCCAGAACTAGAGGGCATAGGTTTAGGGTGAGAGGGGAAAGATATAAAAGAAACCTAAGGGGCAACTTTTTCACACAAAGGGTGGTACGAGTATGGAATGAGCTGCCAGAGGAAGTGGTGGAGGCTGGTACAATTGCAACATTTAAGAGGCATTTGGATGGGTATATGAACAGGAAGGGTTTGGAGGGTTATGGGTCGGGTGCTGGCAGGTGGGACTAGATCGCATTGGGATATCTGGTCGGCATGGACGGGTTGGACCGAAGGGTCTGTTTCCATGCTGAGACTCTCCGACTCCAGTGATTCCTGAAAGGTCACCACCAATGTCTCTACAATCTCCTCGGCTATCTCCTCCAGAATTCTAGAGTGTAGTCTATTCAGTCCGTGTGAAATTATCTGCCTTTAGACTTTTCAGCTTTCCAAGTACCTCCTCCTCAGCAATGGCTACTGCACTCACTCTGCCTCCTGACTCTTGAAGTTCTGTTGCTGGTTTCTTCCACTGTGGAAACTGATGCAAAAGTACCTATTCAGTTCCTTTGGCATTTCTTTGTTATCCATCACTACTTCTCCAGCCTCAATTTCCACTGGTCCAATGTTCATTCTTGCCTCTCAATTTTCAGATATCTTAAAATAAAACTCTTACACCTTATATTACTAGGTAGCTTAATCTCATTTCATCTTCTCCCCACACCTTTATTAGGTTTTCAGTTCTCCTCTGCTGGTTTTTAAAGGTTTCCCAATCCTCTGACTTCTCACTAATCGTCACTGTGTTGTATGCTTTTTGTTTTGCTTTTCTGCAATCCCTAACTTCCCTTGTCAGCCACTGATGCCTCATTCTCCCCATAATATACAACTTCTTCCTTGGGATGAATTTCTGCAGTGACTCTTGAATTAGCCCCAGAAACTCCTGTCATTGCTGTTCCATTGTCTTCTCTACTAGGCTGTCCTTCCAATAACTCTGGCCAGCTGTAATACCATTATATCTGATTCAATCTATCTTATTATAGTTACTACCCCTTAAGGTTTCCTTCACCTTCAGCTCTCGAATCAAGTCTGTCTCATTATACATTGCTAAATCCAGAAGTGCCTGTTCCTCAGTAGGCTCTACCACAAGTTGCTCCAAAAGAAATCTCAGACATTCCACAAATTCCTTTTCATGAGACTCGCTACCAACCTGGTTTTCCCAGTGTACCTGCATATTGTAGTCACCATGATTAATGTAATAGTGCATTTCTTACATGCCTTTTCTATCTCTGAATTTATTTTCTTCCTCACCTCCTGCTACTGCCAGAAGGCCTGTACACAACTCCCAGCAGGGTCTTTATTCTTTGTTGTTCCTCAACTCTACCCACATAGATTCTATACCTTCTGACCCTATATCATTTCTTGCTATTGTTTTAATTTCATTCCTTACTAACAAGGCAACCCCTGCCCCCTCTGTCTGTCTTTTCCACAGAACATATCATTGGATATTCAGTTCCCAGCTCTGATCCCCTTGCAGTCACATCTCTGTAATACCCACAATATCATCCAATTTCAATCTGTACTAGAACTTCACTTACCTTGTTTAATCTATTGCATGCCCTCAGTCCTGCATTGATTGCCCTCCCTCCCTTTCTCAGTTGTTCCCTTATCTTCTGTACCTCACTAGCAGCAGAAGCAAGATTAAGAAATTTGAGAATGCTACTTGTTACAGATTTGGGATTGTCAACATGCTGAAGTCAATACAAGGTGTTACAATTCCCTGAAAATAAGGATAAATGGTCTTAATCAACACAGATATAAAGTGAAATCCCCTTACTGTTGAGCAGACCATCTATGAAAAGAACTCAAATTAAAACTGGATATGGAACAGAGCGAGGCAGTTGTTTCTGGGAAGCCAGTGGATGTAGTTTGTATAACCTGAACATTACTGGAACAAAAAGAACCAAAGTGCTGGAGAAACTTAGCAGCTCTAACATTTTAGCAGCATCTATGGAGACAGAAATAGTTAACATTTTGAGTCAGATAGGACTCTTCCTCAGAACATGATACGACGTTATTGTAGTCATTTCACAAGACCTAACATCGCCAATGAATATATTTATTAGATGAGATTAGCAATCAGTGATAAGAGTTTAACTGAATTCTCTTAAAACTACATTGGCAATTTGCACAGACAGCTACTCACACAAAAAATCCTAAAAACTACAGAAGTTTGAGTATGCTAAACCTATAGAAGAGATTGGCTATAAACTGTAACGTATGTGAAAAATGAGGCCACCTCAGCCTAAAGTGAGCTTGGATAAAATTGTAGCAACAAGCTACAATGAAGAAAAAACATTCCACCTTGCACTTAATAGCCATGGCAACTAGATCTACTTGGTCTACAGTAAGATGTGAAAAACAACATTAGTGGAAACTTTAATGGAGAAAGGGAAGCTATGGGAATTTGAACAAATGTTTAGGGACTGGCTGATACAGCTAGGGTATGGCATTTCTCAGTTAGTTTCATCTTGCTGAATATAGGTTGCTTTCAGATTAAAGCATACCCACAATACTTTATTGATATCACAAAGATGCCTGCCAGTTTCTCCATGATACAGGTCAATGGTAGAGATGGACATTCTTCAAAATTAGAATAATGTGTGATAGATGAAACTAAAAAGCAGTTTAAGATTGGTAGTCAGGCTTTTGGGGTCTTTAAGTGTATATAGTTAGACATTAAGCAGAACAATTTAGGAGTGACTTTGAATGAACAATTTTTTTGTGGAAAGTGTTGCTGCATCTCAATAAAGTGGGTCTGGTCTTGACAGAAAGATGATTTTGCATCCAGGGAAGAAACAGACCATTTAAGAGATTTGATTGGACTGCTATCCTTGTCATGCACACAGTTTAAACTGGATAGCAGATATGCTGTATTGCAACTGTGTACTATGATTAAATGTGCTATTACAGTCAGAGAGTCAGAGATGTACAGCACAGAAACAGATCCTTCAGTCTCATCTATGCTGACTAATATTCCAATCCAATCTAGTCCCACCTGCCAGCACTCGGCCCATATCCCTCCAAACCCTTCTTATTCATGTATCCATTCAGATGCCTTTTAAATGTTGCAATTGTACCAGCCTCCACCACTTCCTCTGGCAGGTCATTCCATACACGTACCACCCTCTGCCTGAAAACGTTGCCCCTTAGATCTCTTTTATCTCTTTCCCCTCTCACCCTAAACCTATGCCCTCTAGTTCTGGACTCCCCCACCCCAGGGAAGAGACTTTGTTGATTTACTCTAGCCATACCCCTTGTGATTTTATAAACCTCTATAAGGTCACCCCTCAGCCTCCGACACTCCAGGGAAAACAGCTCCAGCCTATTCAACGTCTCCCTGTAGCTTAAATCCTCCAACCGTGGCAACAACCTTGTAAATCTTTTCTGATCCCTTTCAACTTTCACAACATCCTTCTTATAGGAAGGAAATCAGAATTGCACACAATATTCCAAAAGTGGCCTCACCAATATCCTGTACAGCCGCAACATGACCTCCCGACTCCTGTACTCAATACTCTGCCCAATAAAGGAAAGCATACCAAATGCCGCCTTCACTATCCTATCTACCTGCAACTCCACTTTCAAGGAGCTATGAACCTGCACTCCAAGGTCTCTTTGCTCAGCAATACTCCCTAGGACCTTACCATTAAGTGTTTTAGTCCTGCTAAGATTTGCTTTCCCAAAATGCAGCACCTTGCATTAATCTAAATTAAACTCCACTCCTCAGCCTATTGGTCCATTTGATCAAGATCCTGTTGTAATCTGAAATAACCTTCTTTGCTGTCCACTACATCTCCAATTTTGGTGTCATCTGCAAACTTACTAACCACACCTCTTATGCTCACATCTAGTGGGCGGCACGGTGGCACAGTGGTTAGCACTGCTGCCTCACAGCGCCAGAGATCCGGGTTCAATTCCCGCCTCAGGCGACTGACTGTGTGGAGTTTGCACGTTCTCCCTGTGTCTGCGTGGGTTTCCTCCGGGTGCTCCGGTTTCCTCCCACAATCCAAAGATGTGCAGGGTCAGGTGAATTGGCCATACTAAATTGCCCATAGTGTTAGGTAAGGGGTAAATGTAGGGGTATGGGTGGGTTTCGCTTCGGCGGGTCGGTGTGGACTTGTTGGGCCGAAGGGCCTGTTTCCACACTGTAATCTAATCTAATCTAATCTAATCTAAATCATTTATATAAATGACGAAAATAGTCGACCCAGCACTGATCCTTATCGCACTCCACTGGTCACAGGCCTCCAGTCTGACAAACAACTCTCCATCTTCCACCTTTGAGCCAGTATCCAAATGGAGAGTTCTCCCTGTATTTCATAAGATCTAACCTTGCTGGGGTACTTTGTCGAACGCCTTACTGAAGTCCATATAGATCATGTCCATCGTTCTGCCCTCATCAATCCTCTTTGTTACTTCTTCAAAAAGCTCAATCAAGTTTGTGAGACATGATTTCCCACACACAAAGCAATGTTAACTATCCCTAATCAATCCTCATCTTTCCAAATACATGTACATCCTGTCCCTCAGGATTCCCTCCAACAACTTGCCCACCACCGACATCAGGCTCACTGGTCTATAGTTCCCTAATTTGTCCATACCACCCTTCTTAAACATTGGCACCACGTTAGCCAACCTCTTGTTTTCTGGTACCTTACCTGTGACTATTGATGATACAAATATCTCAGCAATGACTTCCCTAGCTTCCCACAGAGCTCTAGGGTACACCTGTTCAGGGGTTTATTCACCTTCATGTGTTTCAAGGCATCACACGCTTCCTCCTCTGTAATATGGGCATTTTTCAAGATGTCACCATCTATTTCCCTACAGTCTATATCTTCCCTGTCCTTTTCAACAGTAAATACTGATGCAAAATACTTGTTTAGTATCTCCCCATCTCCTGCGGCTCCAGACAAAGGCTGCCTTGCCTAAATTTAAAGGGCTCATTCTCTCCCTTGGTTCTTCTTTGTCCTTAGTTTATTTGTAAAATCCCTTTGGATTCTCCTTAACTCTATTTACCAAAGCTATCTCATGCCCCCTTTTTACCCACCTGATTCCCTCTTAAGTCTACTCCTACTGCCTTTATACTCTAAGGATTCACTCATTCAATCCTGACAGATGCTTCCTTCTTTTTCTTAACCATACACTCCATTTCTCATGTCATCCAGCATTCCCTACACCTACCAGCCTTTCCTTTCACCCTAACAGGTATATACTTTCTCTGGATTCTCTTTATCTCATTTCTGAAGGCTTCTCATTTTCCAGCCATCCCTTTACTTGTGAACATCTGCCCCCAATCAGCTTTTGAAAGTTCTTGCCTAATACCATCAAACTAGCCTTCCTTCAATTTAGAATTTCAACTTTTACATCTGGTCTATCCTTTTCCATCACTATTATAAAACTAATAGAATTATTTCACAAAGAGAAAGATGCTTGATTCAAACATGTTTTAGAGATACTTGAAGAAGGGATGCTTGCTGGCATGAGTCAGGGACAAGAAGAAAAATCAAGTTTTATTTCGGTCATTTGTGATTAAACACATTATTTGTTTCTTTTAAAATAAATGGAAGTTTAATTGTAATATATGCACTATCCCATCTTTTGGACTCATCAACTTTATATCTCATTTCTGTTGCAGCACAGTCACCTAATGAACACTCTGACCTTATCCACAACCTTCAAATGGCAATGAAAATTTCAACACCATAGTTTGTCCATGCGTTTCTCTATTCCCTGCAGAAATATATTATTTTTAAAAAATTTAGAAGTCCAAATTGATCTCAGGTATGAGGCACATAGAGCACATCTCTTGTACTCAGACTGAATACAAAATATGATAGCAAAATCCAATCTTTCACTTTATTTTTGGTTCTTTCATATGTCCTTACATTTGGAGAAATCTAGGACAAACCAGCCAACTTGGTGTCTCATGCAGAATAAATTGTTGTTCCCTTTGAGATTTGGTACTCTTGCGATTCTAAACCGATGAGAGCATTTTCTCTATTTTTCAGCAAAATATAAATTAATGCAAGTTTATCACATCTGGAGGAAAATGTAGATAGTGATTTCTAAATTTAATCTGAGATCCTCTAAGGGCAATCTAATATATGTGCACAGACCAGAGTCTAACAATCTGAAAAAATGTTTTTGAAAATTTGTGAAGTTCCTAATTACTATCATACTAATCTTTTAGCCTACGGAAGCAGAATAAAAATGGAATATAACATCCACTTAACTGTTGAGAAGCTGTCAATCAGCATTTTGAATTTTACCACAGTTAATGCACCCAAAAACTAAAAACAGCACACTTTTCATCATTTGAAATGCATATAATGTAAAGTAGGAATAATGAAAATGACAGAGTTCACTGTTATGAACATGAGTCGATCCAGAAATTACCTTTCTTTGACAATATGATCTAGCTTGTACACAGGCTTATTCTCCTGAAGCTTTTGAGCTGTTTCCCATTCAGCCTTTCCATAGGCCTTCCGTAATTTCCGGACAAATACCTGAAAGAAACATAACCATATCACAGAACCCCTACAGTGTAGAAACAGACTCTTTGGCCCAACTGACCCTCCGAACAGTAACCCACCTACCCTACATTTACCCCTCACTAATGCACCTAACCTACACATGGGACAATTTAGCATGATCAATTCACCTGATTTGCACATCTTTGGACTGTGGGAGGAAGCTCACGCAGACACGGGGAGAATGTGCAAACTCCACATAGACAGTCACCAGAGGCTGGAATCGAACCCAAGTCCCTGACGCTGAGAGACAGCAGTACTAACCAGTGGGCCACCGGACAGATTACAGCTTTACATTCTCATATCAGTTTAATAGACCAAATTACAAAATAAAGTGTTTCCTGTGAAATAGCCACCGAATGTGCTTTAACCACCATAGAGTTTTATAAATGAAACAGAAATTGAAGTAAATGTCAAAAAAAAAATTCCTGGATCCGATCTTCCTTTATTTATATTGAAGTTTGCCTACAGAGAGGATTCAGTACTTTGCTATTAAAGTAATTGTGACCATATTGTAAAAAAGGTCTTTCGAGGGTTGCAACAGAATAAATAACTCATCTTAGACAAACTACTGGAAAAAATTATCGATGTCTAGTTAAACTCCAAAATGGTAGATACAATGGTAGATATAACTAGGGTTGTTAAGAAAGCATGTGGTGTTTTGGCTTTCATTAACAGGGGGATCGAGTTTAAGAGCCACGAGATTTTGCTGCAGCTCTACAAGCTCTGGTGAGACCACACTTGGAATGTTATGTCCAGTTCTGGTCGCTTTATTATAGGAAAGATATGAAGGCTTTGGAGAGGGTGCAAAGAAGGTTTACCAGGATGCTGCCTGGACTGGAGGACTTGTCTTACGAGGAGAGGTTGACTAAGCTTGGATTTTTCTCTCTGGAGAAAAGGAGGAAGAGAGGTGACCTGATTGAGGTATACAAGATAATGAGATAATGGATAGAGTCAATAGCCAGAGTCTTTTCCCCAGGGCAGGTTTGGCTGGCACGAGGGATCATAGTTTTAAGATTAGGAGGAAGGTATAGAGGAGATGTCAGAGGTAGGTTCTTTACACAGAGTTTTGAATGCATGGAATGTGTTGCCAGCAGTGATGGTGGAAGCACAGTCATTAGGGACATTTAAGTGACTGCTGGACAGGCACATGGACAGCGGTGAATTGAGGGGATCGTAGGTTAGGTTATTTTATTTTATATTAAGAATAAATTTCAGCCCAACATCATAGGCCGAAGAGCCTGTTCTGTGCTGTACTTTTCTATGTTCTAATGAATGAATATCATACGGTGAATGAAAGAATGCCATGGCACTTAATACTGGAAAAAATGAAGAGAGGTGGAAGGACTTTTCGGAAGGTTGTGTATAAAGGGATGATGATGATGATAGGGAGCGGAGTTGCCAGAGACGATTGTATAAAAAAATCTGAGCATCTTAAACTAGAAACAGACAGAGACCAGGAGCTAATGAGGGATAACTAATTAGGGTTGCACTCAGAATGCCAGAGATTCAGGTTAGTATCCAGCTTTGGGTGACTATGTAGAGTTTGCATATTCTCCTTGTGTCTGCATGGGTATCCTCCCACAGTTCAAAGATGTGCATGTTAGGTGGACTGACCATGCTAAAAAATTGCCCCGTAGTGTCCAGGGATGTGCAAGTTAGGTTGGAAACAAAGGTAAAACCCCATGTGAGTTTGCAGAGTGTGGATTGGTCTTGTGGGACGTTCTCCAGAGGGTCGTTGCAGACTCAATGGGCCGAATGGCCTCCTTCAGCACTTGTAGGGATTCTACAATTCCAGGAATGATATAGATGTACGATTAAATATAGGACAGTGTGTTACAAACTCTGAAATTTACACAAAGTGGTGTGCAGAAAGTTGACAAGGAAAACATTGTTACCTCAAGGCTCAACTAGTCCAAAGTCACTGTTGAATGTTTCAGCAGATGCATCGAATAGACAGTGTCTTCAGTAAGAAGATTACAAGATCAGAAGTTCAATTTGGGTCAAAAAGAATGCTGGTGCTGTGAAAACTCCAGTGCAATCTGGGGTTATGGAGACTGAAAACATGCAATCAGTGGCAACAGCTTGCCGTGGGAAATCGCAGACAGTACCTTCAATCTTCTCAATGTTTAATTAGAAGGTTTTGCACCCCAAACACTGGATATTAGACAAAAGTACATTGTGGAAGGCCAATTACTTCTGTGCCAGGACCTCACTGCAGGAGGTCTTCAGGGTTGTGATTTTTAAAGCAACCGGATCAGACATGTTATGACATGGCTGTGGGGTAACTAGGACTTTAATGCAGACCTCCTGGAAGAAGGCACACATCCCATTCCAGGGTAGATTTTATGAATTAATTTGTTCAGATTTGTCATTATACGCCTTGGGAACAGTTGGGATTTGAACCAGATCTCCTTGCTCACAGATAGGAACACTACCACTGCACCACAAAAGCCCAATGTCTTATGCTCAACTATCTTCAGCTATTTGATCAATGACCTTCCTTCTGTCACACGGTCAGAACTGGAGATGTTTGTTGATGATGCACAATGTTTAGCACCATTCGTGACTCTTCAGATATTTAAACAATCCATGCCCATATGCAGCAAAAATCCAGATAACATTCAAGCTTGGGCTGCCAAGTGGGAAATAATGTGCACAACACAAGTGCCAGATAATGACCATGTTCCCTTCACAATGTTATTACTATTACTGAATCTCCCAATACAGCTGAAAGGTCAGTAAAAGAAAAGATGGACGGTAGCAAAGCCACAAGCTAAAAAAGACCCAGATAAAACATCATTGGAATACAAAGAAGAATTAAAGGAAATTGCGAATTGCTGTAAGATACCTTTTTGGTTGGTCCCAGCAAAAATGAATGAATGAACCTTCAAAAGATTTAGGGAAGTTTTTTTTGGGGGTGGGGGTTTAAAAAAGTGGACCCACTTTATAGGTCCTAAATAGCCTGCCGTGTTAAGTTAGTACTATTTGCTTTTAAGTTTAGGTTTGCACACAATAAAGTTTAATTTTGCTTAAAAATGTGGAATTACACAGTGGTAATTCTGCTGCTTGACTTGGTGTTCAGATTTCTTCCTTAAAAATCCTTGGCAAGATCATAACACTGGACAAATGTAATTAAATGGCTGGAATCTCAGAGCTTGATGAGGGAATAAAAAGGATATTGGAAAAGGGTGATGTGGTTAACTACTTGTGAGGTTGCAGAAGCAGAGAAGGGGTAATGCACAATGATCACTGAAATAGAATGCCCTCTATAAATTTCAGAGAAATTAATGTTTGAAAGTGAGCAATATTTACAAGATTAGCGTTGTCAAGAAGGTATATTTTAAGAAGTTAATGATGGCTACTTTGAAAGGGGAATTATTCACACTTCAATCCAGGGGTGCCTCTGGAGTAATCAGGCTTATCAGCAGTTTACTGCAAGTGTGGTGAAAGGAATGGGAACAGGATTTCTTGGACAGGAAGAGACTACATGGGGACATTATAGAGAAATAGAAAACGAGTTCAGAGCTGGGGCAGGTTTGTTTTGGTGAGTTAGAGGGAACTGTATTAAAAAAAAATCTCAAGTTTTTGGAGAGCATAATATTTTAAACTTGCATTTATAATAAAAACTACAGATGTCTTAAAGACACATGTGAACCACAGGAAAAAATGTCCAATAAAAACACAAATTACAGTTGTGCTTTGAACACGGTCAACTACAGTTTTCATACCAAGCAACACCACCCCCCCATCCCCAACAAAGCAAATATGTCTTAGGGATGCGCAGAAACCAATTTCCAACTTACAAATTTGAAAAGAAAACTTAAAAACAAGTCTTATGATTTTGAGCTTCATTTCTCCTCAATTGCAATTTTCAACCAAATGCTGAGGAAAAAAACAAAGTGATTCAGTGAGAAACCAATGCAGCAACCATAAAAAAAAGTATGGTCACAAATAAACCTTTGGAGACTTGCCACAGAATTAAGATTCATTCAGCTTAACAAACTACCAATCTTATGCCAAACGTTTATAAAATAAGCATATTCCACTTGCTATTCGATAAGAAATGAACTTAAGAGAGAATGTAAACTTACTTTATAATCACGAAATTTATTCACTATAGGCTCATGCAGTAAGAATTTGATATCTTTGAAGAAGTAGAAAGTGCGTGGAGCTGTTGAACCTTTGTTAACTTTCTTCTTGTGTTTCGGTTCATGAGGATAAATACCCTTCAAAATGCATAGTCGCCTGTTGAAAGAAATGAAGCAAACACATTGAAACTATTCTGCAGAAATACAATGAATAAGCAGGAAACTACTTGGCTCAATAACCCAACTTTTCATCGATGGTCTTTCATCAATAGTTGCTGTTGAAACACTAGATCATGTCTGTCTACCGTAATGTAGGGTTTGCCTTGCCATCCACGCATTTTTGTCCTGCACAGCACGGTGGCTCAGAGGTTAGCACTGCTGCCTCACTGCGCCAAGCACCCAGGTTCGATTCCCGCTTCAGGCGATTGTCTGTGTGGAGTTTGCACATTCTTCCAGTGTCTGCATGGGTTTCGTCTGGGTGCTCCGGTTTCCTCCCAGTCCAAAGATGGTGCAGGTTTGGTGAATTGGCCATGCTAAATTGCCCATAGTGTCCAGCAATGTGTACATTAGGTGCGTTAGGCAGGAGTAAACATATGGTAGGGAAATGGGTCTGGGTGGTTTACTCTCCAGAGGGTCGGTGTGGACTTGTTGAGCCGAAGGGCCTGTTTCCACACTGTAGGGATTCTAATTTTTAAAATCTTAAGCTCAAACCAATATCCGAATTCACAATTTTCCATCCATCATACCAGATGACTTTCACTGACTCCTGCTCCAGTAACATGCCTGTTTTAAAATTCCCATCCTCGTTTTCAAATTCCTCCACTGTTCTTCCCTATTGCTGTGACCTCCTTTTACTCTCCAATGTTAAAATTAAGAAATCCAATTGAAACAATACACATTCTGATGAATTCTGAACTGTAGTCAGATCTCCACATAACCTTCAGAAACACAAATAGTATATAAAGTGAAAAAATGCCATTCAGCCCAAGTCTGCACCAAGCCTCCAAACAACATCCCACCCAGGACCAGACCCCACTCTATCCCCATAACCCCACAATGACCCTGGCTAAGCTATTTAGCTTGTACATCCTTGTACACTATGGGGCAATTTAGCATGTCCAATCCACCTAACCTGCACATCTGTGGTAGGAAACCATTGCACCTGGTGGAAACCCATGTCAACACAGGGAGAATGTGCAAACTTCACACAATCACCCAAGTCTGGAATTGAACCCAGGTCCCTGTTGCTACAAAGATAGTGGTGCTAACTACAGAGACACTGTGCCATACAGCTCCTCTAAAAGTCAAAAGAAGGACAATGCAAAGACTTTGTACCTCTATCCAATTGCTTCTCCTCCAGGAGCTGCGTTACTTTCTGTGAGGGTATTTTTCAAAGTGTTATGCCCTACCAATAGCATGTTGACTAGTATTCCAGAAGCAGTTTCAATGCTATTTTGTAATATCCTGATTAATGAAAGGTAAAACATTAGCTGAACCATCTAATAATTACATACAAACACACACATGAATCAGGAGCAGAGGGAGGCCATTTGGCTGCTTGCGTCTTTCTGCCATTCAATCAAAAAAGAGTATGGATGGTCTTTTAAATGTTTTGAATTCCATGTTTTTATCTACCTCCAATAATCCTTGATTCCCTTACAAAACAAGAATCTAACTACTCATCATTACAAAATCCAGTGACCCTGCTTCAGAAGCAAAGAATTTAAAAATCACAGGTCGCAAGTTTGCTAGCCACTTTAAAAGAATGACCCCTAATTTTTTAAAACAGTGCCTACTAGTCCTTGACTCTCCAACTAGAAATATCCTTTCCACATTCACCTTGTCAAAAGTATGCAGAATCTTACATAAACAATTAATGTCACTCTCTTCAAAACAGAGCCCAATCTATCCAACCTTCCCTCAAAAGGATAAATAATACATTCTTGGTATCCATGTTGTACATCTCTATGACTCTAGTATCTCAGTCTGAACAGCCCCCAATGCATTTACATTCTTCCTTAAATGAGGAGGCCAATTCCAGCCTTGGGTGACTGTCTGTGTGGAGTTTGCACATTCTCCCAGTGTATGCGTGGGTTTCCTCCAGGTGCTCCAGTTTCCTCCCATAGTCCAAAGATGTGCAGGTCAGGTGAATTGGCCATGCTAATTTGCCCATAGTGTTGGGTGCATTGGTCGGGGGGGGGGTTACTCTTCGGGGTGTCGGTGTGGACTTGTTGGGCCGAAGGACCTGTTTCCACACTGTAGGCAATCTAATCTAAAAACTGCACGTTATTCAAGATGTGGTCTCGCTAATGACCTGCATGATTGAAACATAACATCCTTATTTTCATAAATAAAAACAGAAATTGCTGGAAAAGCTCAGCAGGTCTGGCAGCATCTGTGGAGAGAAATCAGAGTTCATGTTTCAGGTCGAGTGAGGAAGGGTCAATGGAATAGAAATGTTAACTCTGATTTCTCTCCACAGATGCTGCCAGACCTGCTGAGCTTTTCCAGCAATTTCTGTTTTTGTTTCTGAATTACTGCATCTGCAGTTCTTTCTGTTTTTATCCTTATTTTTATGTTTTATAAAATTTCACACTTTCATAAAATTTGGCATTCGATTTTCTTTATTTACTTGCAGTACTTGAACACTAACTTTTTGTTTCACGTTCACTAGAATACCTAGATCTCACTGCACTTTGGAATTCTTCGTTGTTTATGTAATACTCAGCTTTTTAAAAAAAAATCTTACTACCAAATATCTGTGTGTAGCCTCAAGACCTCTACATAACACTTTACTACCTATCCTTGTGAAAGTTGCAAATTTAACTGTGTTCTCGTTCCCTGCATCTAAAATTATTGACTCCCTTGTTAGGTCCACAACCCCATCTACATACCCTCCACTCTCGACACCTTCCCTTGCTGCCGCAAGAGGTGTAAAGCCTGCATGCACACCTCTCCCCTCACCTCCATCCAAGGCCCCCAAAGGACCCTTTCACATCCAGCAGAGACTTTCCTGCACATCCAAACACCTCATCTACTGTGGCCGTTGCTCTTGATGTGGTATCCTCTACGTTGGGGAGACAGGACGCCAACTTGCAGAACATTTCAGGGAACATCTCTTGGATACATGCACCAATTAACCCCACTGCCCTGTGGCCAAGCACTTCAAAGCCCCTGGCCACCCGACCCCAACAACTCCGCCAAGAACACACAACTCCTGGGCCACCTCCACCACCAAATCCAAGGCACCTGATGCCAGGAGGAAGAACGCTTCATCTTCTGCCTTGGGAACCTCCAAGCACACAACATCAATGTCGCCTTCACCATTTTTCTTGCCGCCCCCAACTCCATCCCAGATCCAACACTGCAACATGGCACCGCCCTCTTGAATTGTCGTACCTGTCCACCTTCGTTTCCATCTATCCACTCCACCCTGCCCTCCGACCTATCATCCCCACCTGCAGCTACCTTTCCCCCACCCCCATATTTATCTCTCAGCAGTACCCCCCACATTCCTGATGAAGGACTTATGCCAAAAATATCGACTCTCCTGCTCGTCAGATGCTGCCTGACCTGCTGTGCTTTTCCAGTGACAGTAAAATTATTGATGTAAATTGTAAAAAGCTGAGATCCAAGCACAGATCCCTCCTTCACTCATCACACACTGATGTATAATCGATTTTCTGCTTGCCAATCAATCTTCTATTCCTGCTAATGGTCTTCCCTACGTGAGCTCATTCTTTGTGCAACAACCTTGTATGTCACACCTTGTCAAATCCCTTCTGGAAATCAAAGTGCAGTATCTCTAAAGGTTCCCCTTTATCTATGTGTATTTCTTCAAAAGAACAGTAAATAAGTTAAACCCAATTGCCCCTTCACAAAATCATGCTGATACTTCCCGTCTGCCTCCCTTCCTTTTTGAAGTGGGGTTATGCTTCCAACTTTCCAGTTTTGACAGAACCTTTCCTGAATCTAGCAAATTTTGAAAAATAAACGTCAATGATCTACTACTCCAGTAGCCATCTCTTTTAAACAACCTAAAATTGAATTCAACAGGAAATATTTAATGCAATCTTCTTAATAACATTCACCCTCCAAACACACAAGTTGCTCTACACATTTAATAAACATGATTTTACCCAAAACAAAAACAGAAATTGCTGGAAAGGATCAGTCTCAGGACCTTTTCTCAGAACCGGACCCAAAATGTTTACTCTGATTTCTCTTCACAGGTGCTGCCAGACCTGCTGAATTTTTCCAACAATTTCTGTTTTTGTTTCTGATTTACAACATCTGCAGTTCTTTCAGTTTTTATGATTTTACCTGAAATCTGCAAGACTAAGTTGCAGCTTCTTCCTGGCTTTATTTCTAGTAATGTAGTTTGTGGCAGCTCCTCGCTCATACTGATGAAAAAGAAAGCATTTTAGTTTTCAGCAGAAGAAAAATCTCAGCTTTGAGTTTCAGTTGCAACAGCACAGATAGTATATCAACTGTAGAATGGCAGGAGCTGTAAGAATAGCAGAAACAGTATGGCAACACCATTGAAGGGAGAGTGATAATACCACCCGATTGGGGAAGAGGATTTAGTGTAAAAAGTGAAATGAAAAAGCAGTTACTCTCTACTGGCTAATGGGTGCTTTGTGGAGTGGGGGAAAAGATATGACAGATTAGGGGAGTGGCGAGGGGGAGAAGAGAGAGAGAATTTGTTACTAAACTATCTGTGGCAGTGGGAGGGAAGGAGAGAATGTGATTACACAGCCACATGGAGAGATTTGGGAGCTGAAGGCTGGGGGAGTGTATTATCAGTCATTAGATTGGTGGGGCAGGGGATGGTAAGCGTGGTTACATGTTACAAGATAGCTGGGGGAAGGTTACTGATTGCAAGACAGTGGGGGTGGGGGGCACAGTAACTGTTTGCCAGGGCCATGGGCACAGTGAGGAGATTTACTCAGTACTAGACAGCTGGGTGAAGGGGGAGAGGGTTGCTTACTGAGTACTTGATAGTGAATGGTGTCATTATTGATTACTAGACATTTGAGGGTGCTTTACTAGTTACTAGACAGTGGTGGCATTAGTGGCTGCTTACAGGTTTCCAGACAGTGCAGGGGCAGGGAGGTTACTGGTTACCAGGCAGAGGTATTACTGCTTATTAGGCAGTGGAGGGGTGCTTTTTACTGGTTACCAGGCAATAGGGGTTGGGGAAGGGGAAGATGAGTTAACTGGTTACCAGGTAGTGGGGGAGGGGGGCTTACTAGCAACTAGGCAGTCAGGGAGGGGAGTTACTAATAGCTAGGCAGTGGGGGAGGGAGGGTTACTAGTAACTAGGCAGTGTGTGGGGAGAGATTAGTAGCAACTAGGCAGCGGGGGAGGGATATTAGTTACCAATCAGCGAGGGAGGGGGATTACTGGTTACTAGACCAGCTGTCAGGTCCAGGTCCAGGCCCAGGCCCAGGCCCGAGGCTGCCACGGGAAAAAAAGTCGCGTTCTTGCCGCAACTAAATCGCTAAAGTAAAATCGAACAGCGGGGCTGAAAGAGGTTTTACACAGCGGTTCCCAGCCCGATACCGTCTTCTCCCTCCCCGCATTGTCCCCTCTCCCCCCCCGCATTGTCCCCTCTCCCCAGGCCCCGCACCTTTTTTTTCTCCGTGCCACCCATCACCAACAGATCCCTCCGCACATGGACAACAAGAAAAGACCCCAGGCCCTCGTTACAGCTGGCTGCCCCCACGCCGTACTAAATAGGCCACCAGTTCCGCATTCCGAAATAACGTTACAAGTTTACATAATCAACTTTTTTAAATATCAAATTTAGGCAATGCACTGAAAAATCAGGACTGTCAAGAATTAATTACAGGCATTTCGTGGGGCGCCCGAGTGTGGCCAAGCGGTTGCTGCCCTGTTCCAGGGAGGAGGAGGGGAATGGCACATTTTCACTGGAGCTGGTCATATAGTTGAGATGTTCAAAATGTCGAAGCAATTGCACAAAGCAAATAGGGAGAAATTATTTTCTCTGGTGGGGAAATATATAAGGTGCTTATTTAATGGACACCATGAGTGGCTTCTTCTGTTGTACATGGTTCCTCATGATTTGGAGATGCTGGTATTGGACTAGGGTGTACAAAGTTAAAAATCACACAACACCAGGTTGTAGTCCAACAGGTTTAATTGGAAGCACTAGCTTTCGGAGCACCGCACCTTCATCAGGTGGTTGTGGAGTATAAGATTGTAAGACGCAGCATTTATAGCAAAAGGTTACAGTGTGATGTAACTGAAATTATGTAACTGAAACTGGATTATTTGTTAGTTTCTCATCTGTTCTTTCATATATAAATCACAAAACTCTTTTAAAAGTTACATTCTCACTCGAGAATGTGTATATGATTTTATATACGTCACACTGCAAACGTTTGCTTTAAATTATGTGTCTTACAATCTTATACTCCATAATCACCTGATGAAGGAGCAGCTCTCCAAAAGCTAGTGCTTCTAATTAAACCTGGTGTTGTGTGATTTTTTTTAACATGATTCCTCAGGGTGGTGTCCTAGGTACAACCATCTTCAGCTGCCTCATTAATGTCCTCCACTATAAAGTCAGAGGTTGGGATGTTCACCAATGATCGCACAGTGTTCAGCACCATTCGTGACTCTTCAGATACTGTTCAAATGCGAGAAGATCTGGACAATATTCCCCACTTGCCAGATTGACACCAACCTGAACAAAGCAGCCAACTTGATTGGCTGGTTGACAAGTATCCACTTCCTCTGCCACAGATGCTCAGTAGCAGCAGTGTATATTGTCTACAAGATGTACTGCAGAAATTCACAAAAAGATCCTTAGACAGTTCCTTCATAGCTGAGAGTGTGGGCCTGGAAAAGCACAGCAGGTCAGCCAGCATCCAAGGAGCAGGAAAATCGGCGTTTCGGGCAAACACCCTTCATCAGGAATGCAGTTCCTTTGTACCCCATGACCACTTCCATCTAGAGGGACAAGGGCATCACATATATGGGAACACCACCATCTGCAAGTTTCTCTCCAAGCCACTCACCATCCTGACTTGGAAATATATCACTATTCTTTCACTGTTGCTGCATCGAAATTCTGTAATTCCCTTCCGAAGCGCATTGTGGGTCAACCAAAGCACATGGACTGCAGCAGCGCAAGAAGGCCAACTCACCACCACCTTCTCAACTAGGAAAAGGCAATAAAATGCTGGCCAGTCCGCGTTGCCCATGTTCTATGAGTGAACAAAAGAAAGTGACACTTTTGGTGTTGAGGGACAACCTGTAAAAGGAACCAATAGTCCTTGGAAATGAATGTACTGATCATACTGGGGCACTGTTCTGAGGTATAAAAGACAAGTTGAATTAGTAAGCATCATTGATGACTTTCCCTGGTGTTTCCTTCTGGGCCTCAAGGCCCCTCATGCTCAGAGCTGGTTTAAAAGTTGTTTTCCACTAACATCATGCTTAGCGTTAACTTAGTTAACACTAGCGTTAACTTATTCACTTAGTTATGTACATTTAGTAAGCTGCTGAATGTCCTTTGTTTAAATGACAATGGAAGGCACTGGGACAGATTTTTAAAATTCTTTCATGGAAAGTGAGAGCAACTGGCAATGTCAGTAGTTCCTGTCCATCTCTAACTGCTCTTGAAAATGGTGCTAAACTGCTTTCTTATGCTGCAGCTAAGACAAGAATATTTTCAAAAGTCTAAATGGCTTGAAATTTTAAGTGAGCAATGGCAGAAACATGGTGGATGGGCCATTGATATTAGAATCACTACAGTGTGGAAACAGGCCCAAGTCCACACCGACCCCCCCGAAGAGTATCCCACCCAAACCCATTTCCCATTACTCTACATTCAACCCTGACTAATGCACCTAACCTACAGAACACTGTGGGCAGTTTAACACAGCTAATTTACCTAACCTGCATATCTTTGGAAGGTGGAAGGAAACCGGAGCACCCGGGGAAACCCACACAGACCCAGGACCATGTGCAAACTCCATACAGACAGTCGCCTGAGGCTGGAATTGAAGCCTGGTCCGTGGCACTGTGAGGCAGCGGTGCTAACTGCTGAGCCATTTTGCTGCCCACTGCTAGTAGGTGATCATGTGATGACATCTCCCAGAACATATCCAGCTGAATTTTGTTAAGCAATCAAGTCATTCTAAAGTTTAATATAAGACTGATTGTGCCATTGAGTTCTCTGCTGTAAACACACTCTTTAGAGACCAACAGTAATGAAATGGGATCATTCTAATCTCTATAGCGATCAATTGGTGAGGTAATACCTGAAGCCAATGGGATTATTAAGGAGAAGGGCTGAGATGCTGAGTGATTACGGAGTGCTGCAACAGGTTGGAATGAGCAGCTGTTGTGATATCATAAGAGCCAAGTAAATGACAGGCTGCAGCAGTGAACATACAAACAAGAAGCAGGAGTAGACCATTCAGCCCCTCTAGCCTGCTCTGCTGTTTAAGAAGATCACGGCTGACATGATTGTAACATTAAATCCACCTTCCCCTGATAACCTATTACCCTTTTGCTTATCAAGAATCTATAAATCTTTGGGTTAAAAATATTAAAATAAACTGCTTCTACCTCCATTTCAAGAACAATTCTGGTTGCTCTTCTATTGGAAGTATGTTATCAAACTTTAAAGGGCATAACAAACATTTACAAAGATATTGCTGGGACTGAACAGTTTCAGTTATAGGGAGGGCCTGAATAGGTGGGACTATTTTCCCTGGAGTGCGAGAGGCTGAGGGATGATTTTATCGCGGTTTATAAAATCATGAGGGGCATGGATAGCATAAATAATCGAAGTCATTTTCCGAGGTTGGTGGAGTCCAAAACTAGAGGGCATAGATTTAAAGTGAGAGGGAAAAGATTCAAAAAGGATCTGAGAGGCAACTTTTTCACACAGAGGGTGATGCGTGTATGAAACAAGGCATCAGAGAAAGTGGTGGAAAGGTACAAGTACAACGTTTAAAAGGCATCTGAATGGGTGTATGAATAGGAAGGGTTTAGAAGGTTATGGGCAAATTGCTGGCAAATCTGAACTGATCAATGCAGATGAGTTGGACCAACGAATCTGTTTCTGTGCTTTATGACTGTAAGAAAGGTCCAAAGACTCACAGCTCTCTGTGAGAACCAAAAACATTTTCATCAGCTTAAACTGAGTGATTTTTTTAAAACGGTAAGCCCTGGTTATAAATTTCCTTCTGAAAGAAACATCTCCACGTCTACTTTGTCAAGATCTATATATTTCTTCAAGTCACCATTTTATGTTTTTAAACTCCAGCAAATATAAGCCTAACCAGTCTAACCATTTCTCATCGGACACCAGACCATTTCCAGTATTAGTCTGGTAAATATTTTCTAACTGTTTCCTTCTATAAATAAAGTGATGATGTGGAGGAGCCAGTGTTGGACTGAGGTGGATAAAGTTAAAAATCACACAACACCAGGTTTATTTGGAAGAACTAGCTTTCGGAGTGCTGCTTCTTAATCTGCTAATTGTAGAGCAGGATCATAAAACACAGCATTTATAGGAAAAGATTACAGTGCCATGCAACTGAAATGATATATTGAACAAACCTAGATTGCTGTTAAGTTTTTTGTCCTTTAGAATAGATTGCAGGATTTGTTTCATTAATATGTAAAGCCCAAAACTTCTTTTAAATCACATCCTCAGGATATCTTAAGGTTTTATCATGGAAGGTGACATCTCAGCTCAGACAATGCATTAAAGGTGTGAGGTTAAAGTTGTCTGTATCCCAATCTTGAATCAGACTGGTTCTGTTTCCAAAGTAGGAATTTATAAAATGTTACATGGATTGACTGCCTGCAGATTGTACGCTTTTTGAGCAAAATAGAATGTATCTGCAAATATAGTTCTACAAATATAAACTCACCCCATAGACTTGTATGTGTGTGTGTATGAGAGAGAGAGTGTGTGAGTGTGTGCATGTGTGAGTGAGCATGTGAGTGCGCGTGAGAGAGTTTATGTTTGTGTGTCTGCATGCTTGGTAAAGTGTGTGTGCAAGTGAGATAGAGAATAAGCCTGTGAAGGGTGTGTGCGTGGGTGTGAGTGTGGCGGGTGTATATGTGTGTGTGACTGAGAGAGAGCATGTGTATGAGAGAGGGTCTGCATGGGTGTGTGAGTATATAATAGTGTGTGTGTGTGTGTATGTATGCTTGTGTGTTGTGTGAGAGAGAGTGTGTAGTGAAGTGGGGTCACCCATAGTGTGACATGAATACAAGGCCCTGGTTGAGGCCAGCTTCATGGGTTCCGAACTTAGCTATCAGCCTCTGCTCGGCCAATCTGCATTGTGGTGTATCCTGAAGTCCGCCTTGGAGGTTGGTCACCTGAAGATCCGAGGCCAAATGTCCATGACTGCTGAAGTGTTCCCCGACTGGGACGGAACACCCCTGTCTAGCAATTGTTGTGGTGTCCATTCATCCATTGTCGTAGCGTCTGCTTGGTCTCACCCATGTACCATGCCTCAGAGCATCCTTTCCTACAATGTATGATATAGTCAGCGTTGGCCGAGTAACATGAGTACCTGCCACGTACATGGTGGGTAGTGTCCACATGTGTACTGGTGGTATCCATGTTGGCATCTGACACGCCTTGCATTATCAACGAAGATGAGCACCTTGCCAAGACTATCCCTACGCCTCCACTTCTCTCCTTTAAACAATCGCCAAACCTTAAACAGACCGTTGTTCGCAGCAAACTGCCTAGCCTTCGGGACAACATGGACAACACTGTACAACACTGTCATGGCAACAACTGCAAGACATGTCAGAGTGTCGACATGGATACCACCAGTACACATAGGGACCACCCACCATGTACGTGGTAGGCACTCATGTTACTCGGCCAACATAGTCTATCTCATACATTGCAGGAAAGGATGCCCCAAGGCATGGTACATTGGTGAGACCAAGCAGACGCTACAACAATGGATGAATGGACACTGCAACAATCGCCAGACAGGAATGTTCCCTCCCAGTCAGAGAACACTTCAGCGGTCAGGGACATTTGGCCTCGGATCTTCAGGTGACCAACCTCCAAGTTGGACTTCGGGATATGCAACAATGCAGAGTGGCCGAGCAGAGGGTGATAGTCAAGCTCGGAACCCATGAGGATGGCCTCAACCAGGACCTTGTATTCATGTCACATTATGGGTGACCCCACTACACTATACACCCTCTCTCTCTCTCACACATACACATACTCACTCACACAGATCCTCTCTCATACACACAGTCTCTCTCATACGCACACACATATACCCCCCACACTTACACCTATGCACACACCCTGTCACAGGCTTATATTTCATCTCACTCACACACACACACTTTATCAAGCATGCAGCCACGCAAACACACACTCTCTCATGCACAGACACATAAGTACAAACTCACATGCACACACCCGCACTCTCTCGACTCACTCCAATTTGCCTATCGGACCAACAGATCCACATCAGATGCCATATCTCTTGCCTTCAATCCTCCCTAGAACGTCTTGACACCAAGAACAGCTACATAAGAATATCCTGGGATCCCCCTTTTTGTGGCATGACACCTCCCTGCCTGTCCTGTTTATTTTCTAGTGTGCAGCAAATGTGTTCTATAACTCAGTATTACATTTAGTCTAAATGTTTAAGGACAAGTTTTAAGGCTATCAACTTTCTCAGAAACACAACTTGTTTATTCAATTCCTCTCAAAAAAGGTAATATTCCAAGCTTTGTTGATTACTTGCTGTATCTGCATACTAGCCTTTTGTGATTCATCTACTTAGATACACAGTTCCCTCTACATCTCAGAACTCTGCAATATCTCACCATTTAGCTAATGCACTTTCTTTTATTACAAAATGTGTATCAACGTTTATCTTTTTATAGCTTCCCTGCAACTTCCTCACAACTTATGTCAAGCATTGTCCTTTTCATTAAAAAAAGATTTGCACGCATTATGATTTACACCATGAGTTACCAAGGTTATGTACAATGCAGGCAACTATTTTCATGCATTAGCAATTTTTCAGTGTCTGCACATACACTATACATGAGTGTTTAACTCATTTAACTCATGCCAGTCTCTTACTGGTATGTGTACTTATTGTGAGTCTCATTGGCTTTTAATTTGAGTTTTATTCCTTCTGCAGGGAGTATCATTCCTTGGTAAGTTATTGTTACCTGTTATTGTTTCATATCTGTAGTAGTAGTGCTGTTGATCTGTGATCTGTACAGTTGATAAGTTCACGTCTTCCAAGTTGGCCCTTTGCAGCGAAGGAACAGCTTCTGTTGTGTGAGTATGCCTGTGGTTGCAACAGGATATCTGGTAACTCACTTCCACCATTGAAGGTTCGTATTCTGACTGGCTCTCCAATATTCACCTCCAGCAATGGCTTGACAGTTTTGTTCATTTAAATTTGGATTTCTGCCATTTCACCTTAACTTTGTCAAACAACTGTTGCTCCTTATGGCTTCAAGTGGTTCTTTTGCTAATGAAAGAATAGATTTGGTATGATTTCATATATGTCTTCAGTCATTGTTTCTCCACTTGTGGATTGCCATGTATACATACGTTCTGGATTTGGTCATTTGTTATGATTCATACAGTCACAAAGTAACACAGCATGGAAACAAACCCTTTGGTCCAACTAGTTCATGCTGACCATGTTCCCAATCCAAATTAGTCCCACTTGACTGCATTTGACCTATATCCCTCCAAGCTTTTCCTATTTACTTACCCAAATGCCTAGTAAACATTTAAACTACCTACATCCATCACTTCCTCTGACAGTTCATTCCACACACAAAGCACTCTCTGTGTAAAAAAGCTGTCCCTGAAGACATTTTTAAATCTTTCTCTGCTCACCGTAAAAATATGCATACAGTTTTGAACACCCCTCCCCCATGGAAAAGACCCTTGCTACTCACCTTATCTGTGCTTCTCATGATTTTGTAAGCCTCTATAAGGTCACCCCTCAACATCTGCCACTTCAGTGAAAATGTTCTTGTCTAGCCTAGCTGTATAACTCAAATTTTCCATTCCTGGCAACATCCTGGTAAGTCTATTCTGAACCCTCTCCAATTTAATAATATTCTTCCTATTGCATAGTGAACAGAACTGTATATTACACTCCAGAAAATGTCTCATCAATATCCTGTACAACCTCAACATGACATCCCAACTCCTATACTCAAAGATCAGAACAATGAAGGCAAAATGCCTTCTTAATCATCCGGTCTAAACATGATGCAAATTTCAAAAAATTATGTTCCTGAACCCTGATGTCTCTGTTCCACGGCATTATCCAGGGCGCAACCATTATTTGTAAAAAAAAATCCTTATTTTTTTATTAAAATGCAGTACTTCACATTTATCCAAATTAAACTCCATCTGCCACTCCTCAGCCGACTGACCAAATTGATCAAGATCTCTTTGTAATTTTAAATAACCTTCTTC
Organism: Chiloscyllium plagiosum; assembly: GCF_037043375.1. Classification (NCBI taxonomy): domain Eukaryota; kingdom Metazoa; phylum Chordata; class Chondrichthyes; order Orectolobiformes; family Hemiscylliidae; genus Chiloscyllium; species Chiloscyllium plagiosum. The sequence continues at coordinate 28,605,836 of NW_028270162.1, read as the reverse complement.
ATGGCCCACTATACCCACCAATTTTGGTGACATCTGCAAACTTATGAACAATGTCTCCTAAATTCTAAACCAAATCATTTATATAAATGATTCCTTCCGCCTAGGAACCCTCCAACCACATGGGATGAATGTAGATTTCTCCAGATTCCTCATTTCCCCTCCCCCCACCTTATCTCAGTCCCAACCCCCCTGGATTCAGCACCGCCCTCTTGCCCTGCAATCTTCTTCCTGACCTCTCCGCCCCCACCCCCTCTCTGGCCTGTCACCCTCACCCTCACCTCCTTCCACCTATCGTATTCCCAGCACCCTGCCCCCAAATTCCCTCCCCCCTACCTTTTATCTCAGCCTGCTTGGCACACCAGCCTCATCCCTGAAGAAGGGCTTATGCTCGAAATGTCGATTCTCCTGCTCCTCGGATGCTGCCTGGCCTGCTGTGTTTTTCCAACACCACATTTTTCAACATTTATTATAAACAAAAGGGGACCCAGTACCAATCTCTGTGGAACACTGTTGGTCACAGGTCTCCAGTCCAAAAAAAAATCCTCCACCAACCCCTCTGTATGCTACTGTCCTTTGGTAATTTTCACTGCCATCTCACCCTTTCAGTTTGACTCGAGATTATATATGGTGTTAAATTCCCCAAATCTTTAAGAAGCAGCTGTATTCTTCACTCATGAACTGAGGGCCATGTCGATCATCCCAATATCTGGAATGCTGTAATGACCAAAGTGCTCTTCCAGACTTACTACAATCTCACCAGTTGTTATTGAAGTCAGCTGGTCTACCTCCCTCTAGTCAGATTGTAGTCTACAGTAACAAGTGTGAAGGTGTCTGCTGTCAGTATTATCTATGGTTTGTCTGGGATACCATGTGACATCTACAGCTCTCCAGCTTGCTTGTCTTAGCATTCATTACAAGTAATACACTAGCTGATGTGGTCCTTGGTTTAAGTGCTATATTTGGCCAATTGAGCTCGCTTCTCCTTCCTTAGGTTTGGCTGAATTCCTTGGTTGCTTTCATTTAACTTCTCAGAGATAATGACTAATTCCTTTAAACAATGTTCTATCTTGACCTGTTGATTTATCTCGGTATGCCCAATACACTCTTGTGATCAGAGGACTGTCCTTGATGTTTTGAAGTTATCCTTTCATAACTATCTTTTGCAACATTTACAGAGTTACATCTTTTTGGGTAGTTTGTATGATTTGAGCAAAGCTGTTAGATTCAATGTCTCTGCTAGGCTGATGACACCCAGAACCTGTGTTGCTGTGTCACATTGGATCTGGATGGTTTCACATTCACATTGTAGCTTCCTTTATTTTCTTCATAGGGAATGCTGTTCCAAACAACATGTCTTTCCCTCATTTGTGTGTTATATTGATTCGATATCTCTGTAACTGGAATATTATTCTTTGTGGGCACTTTATGTAGCAGCTTTATGAAAATTCTTTGAAATGACTTGTTTCAGACTCAAGTGTCTCTTCTAAGTAGGTATTAATGAAAATCTCCACAAGCAAAGAAAATGGCTAAGTACTCTTCCTTGATATGACTGTAGTGATCTTCCATTTGTGTTAACACTCTGAATGCAAATACAACCTGTTGTCCTTGGTGTATTAGAACATAGAACATAGAACATTACAGCGCAGTACAGGCCCTTCGGCCCTTGATGTTGCGCCGCCCTGTCATACTAATCTGAAGCCCATCCCACCTACACTATTCCATGTACGTCCATATGCCTGTCCAATGACGACTTAGATGCACTTAAACTTGGTGAATCTACTACCGTTGCAGGCAATGTATTCCACACCCCTACTACTCTCTGAGTAAAGAAACTACCTCTGACATCTGTCTTATACCTATCCCCCCTCACTTTAAAGTTGTGTCCCCTTGTGTTTGCTGTCCCCATACTTGGAAAAAGGCTCTCCCTGTCCACACTATCTAACCCTCTGATTATCTTGTATGTCTCTATTATGTCACCTCTCAACCTTCTTCTCTCTAATGAGAACAGCCTCAAGGCCCTCAGCCTTTCCTTGCAAGACATTCCTTCCATCCTAGTAAATCTCCTCTGCACCCTGTCCAATGCATCCATATCCTTCTTATAATGCGGTGACCAGAACTGTACACAATACTCCAAGTGTGGCCGTACCAGAGCTTTGTACAGCTGCAGCATAACCACCTGGTTCCAGAACTCAATCCCTCTGTTAATAAAGGCCAAAACACTGTATACCTTCTTAACAACCCTTAAAATGTGTTGCTGGAAAAGCGCAGCAGGTCAGGCAGCATCCAAGGAGCAGGAGAATCGACGTTTCGGGCATGAGCCCTTCTTCAGGTACCTTATGGTTGCACTAGATTTTTATCATGATGAGCAAAGGCTTCTGAGGTTATGTTTTGCAACCATAAATTTAGCAGATTATACACTTTCCTTTTTCCCTTCCCTTTCTGGGAAGATCACTGGCTACCTCATACTGCCTGCATTGGTACTCCTCTGTAACTATGGAAATATCAAATGACATGCACAACCGTCTGTAAATCCTGAACAGTATCAATAATGTAGTTCAAAGGATGCTGCTTTCATTCAGCTCCACTTGTTAGTAACCATCCTTTGCAATTAAGGTATTGAAGATTTTTGCCTTTGTAAGTTGTACAAGGTTCCTTCAATGGTTTTTATGTGGTCGCCAAGTTACCAAAAGGATGTGGATGCTTTGGAGAGGGTGCAGAGGAGGTTCACCAGGATGATGTCTGGTATGGAGGGTGCTAGCTATGAAGAGAGGTTGAGTAGATTAGGATTATTTTCATTAGAAAGACGGATGTTGAGGGGGCACCTGATTGAGGTCTACAAAATCATGAGAGGTGTAGACAGGGGGATAGCAAGAAGCTTTTTCCCAGAGCGGGGGATTCAATTACTAGGGGTCACAAGTTCAAGGTGAGTGGGGAAAAGTTTAAGGGAGATATAAGTGGAAAGTTCTTTACACAGAGAATGGTGGGTGCCTGGAATGCATTGCCAGTGGAGGTGGTAGAAGTAGGCATGATAGTGTCATTTAAGATATATCTAGACAGATACATGAATGGGCAGGGAGCAGAGGGATACACATCCTTAGAAAATAGGCAGCAGATTTAGATAGAGGATCTGGATCAATGCAGGCTTGGAAGGCTAAAGGGTCTGTTTGTGTGCTATAATTTTCTTTGTTCGTTGTCATGGTGATGTGTTTGTTTATTTCCTTTGGCTCAATGCATACTTTCAGCTTTCCCAATTGTTTCATCGCTGTCATTCTGCTAATCCATTTTGTGGAATTTGTCACTTTCTTGATTATTCCCATTTTTTCTTTCACAGCTCCCTCTATCTTTTCTTTCAGGCTGGCCTTTAGGGTAGCTGGGAATTTCTTTGAAAGATGGCAAATTGATCCTTCAGTCTCATCTGCTTTGAGATGATTCACCCTGGGAGACACCTGTAAACATTATCGTACCCCTCTAGGATTTGTTCCACGATCAATGATTTGGTATGCCGTAACCCTTTGCAAATTTGTTTTTGACATATGGAAGTTTTCCAGTTCAAGACTCTGGCAGAGATGAGTGGCTTGCTTGCCATCTATGATTTGGAACATGAAATCTCCATTCTTGTCATTGCATTGGCGCCTCAGAGTAATTTTTCCTCTTGGTCCAAGTTTGGTGGGATCATTTAGCCTCAACCTTACTTTTGAGGTCTCATTTTTAGATCCCCATTTTAAGCCACTTGGCCCAGGATTGTGAAGGTCATGGTGTTGCATAATATATTGGTGACTATCTGACAGTTTATCTGAAGCTCTGTTTTTGCAACCATCATTCAAACAGTCACACATCATTTATATCCTGTCAACTTAACTGAAGCAACCAGTAAAATAGTGTAGGGGGATTCATAAGAATCTTTGGCTGGTATCTTGTCAATGGCCATAATACCTTCTAGCCCAACACTAATGTGTAAAATCATTTGGCTTCTTAAACTTAAGACAGTTGTATAGGTATGGGTATGAAGAATTGGCTGCAGTGAAATAGGACAATGGGTTAAAAAACAAAGAGACACGTCTTGGCACACATTTAGGGAGACATTGCATAAGTCACCATAAATATACGTTCTGTTGGGAAAGAATGATACTATGAAAGGATGCGCCATCCACAGCTAATGAAGGAAGTTAAGGATGTTATCAAAATAAAAAAAACACATCCATTGCTGCAAAGATTAGAGGTAGTCTAGAAAATTGGGAAGATTTTAGAAACCAGCAAAGGATGTCAAAAAAAGGGAAAAATTAGAATTTGACTTTCAAAAAAGTCACTCAACATGAAAAGTCACTGTTCAAGATAAGAGATCATGGTCTCTCCTGCTTACTGTAAACCAGCAACATAGAAAAGATTTATCCCCTGCAGTAATCTGTGAAAATTCGAGTGGTTAAGCACTATTTAAAGTAAAAATTAACAATTTTTTAAATTAAAGTATAATAGAGAATAATTAACTGACTCCTATTTACAAGTCCTTCCTCTAACCTATCTTTTACCTTTCCCTTCTACATTACTAGTTTGATAAAACTCCAAGTAAGATTTACAAAACAAAACTTCTTATCTCAAAACCAGGCAGCTTTCATTTTTCTGTCTTCTTTTCTTCTTTTTGGGGGTTCTGCTTCACAGGTTACTAATTGAGAAAGGTACCTTTAAGAGAGCTATTTCAGACAGTCTTTACATGCTGGTAGCTTGGCAGTTCTCCTCTCTACCGTTCAATCTTCCCCAATATTATACCCCCAAAGCATCGGATTGTGTAAATTGGCTTTAAAGATTTTCAATATACTAATTCAAACTGGATTGGAGTTCGGTATTTTTTGGCGTATAATTTAAACTGATTGGCCTAATTCGAATTTTTTTGTCATTTCCAGACAACCAGCTACCATAGCTACCCCAGTAGCTGGAGTACATGTTACATTGTTTCTTTTTTCAGAACACTTGGTGCTGTCGGGTAGTTTTTGCTAGCTTTTAACTCTCTTAAAGATTCAGTATGCCCCCATCTTCATAACAGCATAAAATGGGAAACTGCAAGGTTATGCACCTTGGAAGGAAGAATAATAAAAAAACATTTATTTAGATGGAGAGCAACTGCAGGATCCAGCTGTGCAAACAAATCTGCGCTTCCTTGTACATGAATTACAAAAATTTAGCATGCAGGTATTTTAGCTTAAAATGAGCAACCTATTGAAACTAGATAGAAAAGTAAGCTATGAAGAATTCATAGGAACAGGAATAGCCATACAGCACGTTAAGCCTGTTCCGTCAGTTTACATAATCAGGGTTGATTGAACACTTTTAACTACTATTCCTATAATCCTTATGCCATTGATAATCAAATATTTATTAACTTTTACTTTAAATACAACACTTCCACATCCTTCAAAGATTGAGGATTCCAAGGGACTCACCACCCACTGAGTAAAAAGTGTCAACTCACCTCAGTCCTAAATGGCATCCCCCTTATTTTGAAATTGTACCCCTTTGGTCTTGCATCTATTTGCCCATCCCTTTAAGTATTTGAAGGGGTTTCAATGGGATCATCTCTCATTCTTGGAAAGTCTAGAGAACACAGACCATGTTTGTGCAATCTCTCTTCATTAGGATAGTCCCACCATCCTAAACCAGTCTGGTGAACCTTTGTTGCACTACCTCTATTGCTGGTGTTAGGGTAGTGCTGCTGCCCAATCAGAATGGCTGATAACTCTTAAGGGCAGGTTTTTCTCTCACTGAGGGGTAGATATCCAATCCTCAATGTTGCCTGGTCTGCATTATGGCTACAGGATGGCTTTGCTGAATGTCAGTTGGTCTGTACTAATTTTCTTTCTCTCTGTGTGCAATTTTTAGCCTCATACTTAAGGAAAGATATACTGTACTTGGAAGTGGTACAAGGAAAGTTCATTATGTTGGTCTCTCGGATAAGTGGGTTGTTCTGTGAGGAAAGGCAGAATTAATTGGGCGTATATTTTCTGGTGTTTAGAGAAATTAAAAGCAATCTTATTGGATCACAAGATTCTATAGGGACTTGACAGGGTAGATGCTGTGAGATTATTTCTGCTGATCATAAAATCTAAAATACAGGAGACAAAGTTTAGGAATAAGAGGCCGATCATTTGGGACTGAAGTGAGGAGGAGTTATTTCACCCGTAACATTGTCTATGATTGGAATTCTGCACTCTCAGAAGATTATAGATGTTCCAGCATTGCATACATTAAAAGCTGGGATAGAGAAACTTTTGGTCTTTAAGGGAACCAAAGAATATGAGAAGCAGATAGGAAAGTGGAGTGAAGCTAAAGTTATATTGAATGGTATTGTTTAATCTTGCTTCTATTTCTTTCTTGTGATCTTGAACTTTGCATAGATTCTTTGCAACGAAATGTAGGCATCTGGATGGATATATGAATAGGAAGGATTAAGAGGAATGAGTGCCAAATGCTGGAAAATGGGACTAGATTTATTTAGGTTACCTGGTCGGCATGGATGAGTTGGACCAAAAATGAATTGGATATCATGTTTCCATGGTGTATCCCTCTACGATTATCACTGTACGGCTATACTGGATAACCGTGATAAGGAGATGCCATGTTGGATTGGGATGAGCAAAGATAAAAATCACACATCAGGTTGTAGTCCAACAGGTTTATTTGGAAGTACAAGCTTTCAGAGCGCTGCTTGTGTTGTGTGATTTTTAATTTGATAAGATTATCAGTCTGCAGTCCCTAATCAATATTGTTAATCACTATGATATCATGACAATATTTCAATTTTTAGGGTTATTTTTCTGATTCATAACTTGCCAACAAATTTCTAAATTAAGTTAATTCCTAGCAACACACTATTTGGAAATTTCCCAGCAGTGGACTGTATATAATTTATTTAATCTATTGAAATAATTGAATAGCTATAGTTTAAATCTCCAAGGGAATAAAAAAATGAAAAATTTCCTTGATTTCTGCAAATAAATAAACAAAAACCCCAGGACATCCATCAGTGTAGTAGCCAGTTGAACATGTTAATACATTCAATTTGTGGATCAAATGGAATTAAGCTCAAACAAGTACATAAATGCATGTTGGATATGATTCCAAGTGATATAAATTATATATTACAGAAATAATTTGAAGTAGTGAATGTACTGATATAGTAGATTGAAATGTGGAGGCATGAATACAGCTACAAGCAATAATGTATCATGGATGATTGGGTCAGATAACATTGATAGGCCTTTCAAATTTGTTCTCTCAATTTACAACATTACCTGAACCTTATAATATACTACTGCTCATGAGTTCTTTTGGATTACATAAACTGTATGATAAGCACTACATTTTTAAACGCTTTAGGTTAGGAGTTAAACCACACATAGAACAATTACAGAAAATGAAAGTAGAATTGATTTTGATTGTATTTTTTGTGTTAAAATATTGATAAAAGTTTAAATATGGAGAACTGTGGATGCTAGAAATCTGAATTGAAAACAGAGAGTGCTGGATCAACACAGCAGATCTGCCAGCACCTGTTGAGAAAAAAAAGCAGAATTAATGGTTTGAGTCCAGTGATCCAAAACTGATGAAAGGTCATTGGATTTGAAACATTAACTCTGTATTTTCTCTCAACAGATGCTAGCAGACCTGCTGTGTTTCTCCAGCACTAACTGTTGATAAAAGTTTGTTCAAGTCATGAACACAATTTGTACAATACCATTTCCCTGTTTAATTGCTGGATAGTTTTTTTAAAAATTCCCTTTACTTTGGATTGGAAATAATTTTATCTGTTCACCTACAACCAAGAGTAAGCTTGTGATTTAAGTTTGACCAAAGTATTGTGTTCTCTGATCCTTCAATTAAAAAATAAAAGCACAACAAAATAACCTCACGAAAATCAAAATTCTAGTTTCAGGTCCAGTCTCGTGTTCTACAAATTTCATAAATCTTCTTGTTTTAATAACAGAAAATATTTATTCTCTGCTACTTTATTGATATCACCATTACTGCAGTGCTAGCCAAGGTTGTTGCTAAATGAATCTGAAATTAAAAACAAATGCATTGTGGTGAAGTTTTGTATGATGGGCAATGACTTTCTATTTTTGTGGCAACTCTTAAGTGGTGAGTGTAAAATCTCAAGCATACTCTCAGATAATAACACAGATGAAGTCAAACTGTTCTGCACAGGATGCAAGGTTAAATGAGACAGCACAACCTTCAAATTACTCCAATTTGTGTCTACCTATAAATATTAGCAGAAGCCTGAGATCTCATCATGTTGTGGATGTAATCCAGAACTCTCTTGATCTCTTTAGTTAAATGACAAAGAAGATGATTTCAGTGCTTAACACTCTTCTACATGTTTTCATGCAATCAGGTCAGTGACTGTAATTTACCACATCCATAGCTTGGGCACTTAATTTACTGACATAAGAGTGCTTCGCCTTTTGAAAAAACTGTGATAAACCTGGGGAAAATCAAACCTTTTAGTAGATCTGAACTGAGTTATAACAGTGTGTTGTATTGGTGCCATCATGTGGCTGTAATAGAAATTACAGACGGTTGTCCAAATGCTAATGCAGTCACAAATCTGACGTTTCCTATACCTTTTCCATGCACAGATACTCTAAATAGAGTCATCGAGATATACAGCATGTTTGTTATTTTTAAGATGAAAGGAGAAAGTTTTGAAAAGGATGTGAGGGACAACATTTTTATACAAGTGATTTGCATGTGGAATGAACTACCAGAAAAATGAGATGCAGGTACAGTTACAGCATTTAAAAAACATTTGGGTAAGTACATGAATAGGAAAGGTTTGGCGGAAAAGGCCAAATGCAGGCAAATGGGACTAATTTAATTTGGGAACATGGTTGGCGTGGACTAGTTGGAATGAAGGGTGTGACTCTACATCTGCATGACTATGAATCCCTTCACTCAAATTTTTGGTCCTGCCACAACACTGACACAGCTCCAAGTGAAGTCACAAGTATATCTCTGTGACTGTGATTATGGTGAATTGTCCCTTATCATCCTTTCTTCACCTGTTGACATGATTGACCTCTTCCACTGTCTAGCTCAGAATGGACCTTTGCTTGGGTCCATTCTTAACTATTTGATTTTAGCCAGAGCACTTGGCAGCAATGGACTAATTTCCACCCCACACCATGATCTCAGAATTCTCCAAGAATTTATCCTTGACCTCCTCCTTTTTCTCATTTACATTGGCTTTCCATTGGCAACATCATCTGAAGATATGGGGTGAATTTCAACATATGCAGGCAACTTCCAGCTTTACTCAATACATTATACAAAACTGCAATTAATACATGTGGACAGAATAATAGACTACAAGTTTACTTACCAGCTTTATCATGGCTAAAAATGGTAAACAGAGCCCTTACCTTACAGTCCTGAAGAGTAATAGCTTATGTGATATATATGGAATATCCTCACCATGTAATAATAACATGCTAATATCAATCATTAGACATTGAGTTAGATTTTACACCATGTGGATTTCATGGCCTCCTTGAGTATATTTCTATGGGAGGCATGTAACAGAATTTGGGGTGTAACCCACAGCCTTCCTGCACATCCCTGTCCCGGTCCCCATAATATGGAGGTCAACAAATCACTCTACACTTATGCCTATTGAAGCCCTTCAGCGGGCAATTTTGGCCCACAGTCCATTTCCAGCATCATGATACGCTGGCTGGTAAAAGATGGATTAGAGTGTGTAGACAGTTTTGTTTTCAATACATTTGATGAGAGGGCATGAAGGGAGCAGTTTGCCTCCTTTGGGAGTTCTCTTTGGGCATTGGTGGCAGCCCCTCTGGGATCTTTGTAACTCCTAGTCTTGCTGACAAAACCTATCCTCCATAGGCTGCCAGTCAAAAACCCCGGACTGAGTCCAGAGGTCACGTCTTCTTTATTTCAGGAACTCCCTTAAGTCTCAGAAGCACTAATTTGATGCTGCCTGGACCTCTGGAGCTGCAGTTGATTCGGTATTCAGTATATAAGTAATGTGAGTTGCAGTCATCAGGGCAGTGGATAGCACAGTGGTAATGATAATATCACTGGTATAGCAAGTTTAGGCTGATGCCTTGATCATGGGTTCAAATCCCATCACAACAAACTGGTGCAGACTTTACATTCATTTGTTTTTGTATTCATTCATGGCCAGAAAATATGAGAAGACACTTTATTCAGTCGAAATGCAGCAGCACTTCTTTTCTCGCTTGTTACAGCGATGATTGCTGTGTTAAATATGGATGAGAGTCCTTGACATGCACTTATAGCTGATTCAAATAATACTAAGTTACAGTCAACTGGTTAAATAGAACAAAACACTTCTGGTATTACCTTAATCAATTTTTAAAGGAGTCAGGGCAGTGATTACAAAACAACAAAACTAATAACTGGTGTAAGTTTCTCATATGATGGGTAAGTTATTTCAATGAGCACAAAGATGTTTACTAAGCTATTGCTCCATCCTTTGAAAACATTTTATATGTACCTTATTTTGTACTTCCATAGAATTATGCTTAATTTTGGCTGTAAGTTTCATGAAGATGGATTTTTAAACGTATTGAAAATCCCATTGGATGAGACAGCTAAAGTTACTTATAACCCAAGCTGCAGATATCAAGAAATACTGCACTGGCAGACTTCAGAGCAGTCTGGAAATTTGCTTGAATATAATCAAACGTACTGGATGGAATATCCCCAGAAATTGAAAAACATGGGTAATGATGAGTAAGATGGGAAAATATGGCAAGGTTGGCAGAAATGAGAATCTCAATGTTGAGAAAAAAATCTCACCCTTGAAGTCAGTCGAGGTGTGCCCGAAGGTCAGTCCTGGGAGTCTGCCCACTGAAAGTCAAGGGACAGGGAGTTATCAGGGGCCACTGCTGCATTGGCACTGGGGACCTCAATGGGGTGAATTGCAGGAAGCATGCTGGGATGAAGAGGGAATAATAATTATTAAGAGGGGGGCAATGCAACATATAAGGGGAGGAGACAATGCAGCATTGGAAGTCAAAGATATTGTGGAGGATTATTGACCTTAAGCAAAAATGGTGCTGACCCCTGCCGTGGAGCTTGCCCTCTTGATATCATAAAATACTTACAGTGTGGCAGCAGGCCAGTTGGCCCATCAAGTCCACACCTAACCCTTGAAGAACATCCCACCAAGACCCAGCCTCCTACCCTATCCCTGTAACCCCACATTCCCAATGGCTAATCCACCTTGCCTGCATATCCCTGGAAACTACGGACAATCCACCTAAGCTATACACCTTTGGACTGTGGGATGAAACGAGAACTCCCTTACAAAACACACACAGAGACAAGGAGAATACAAACTCCATTCAGACGGTCACCTGAGGCTGGAATTGAACCAGGTCCCTGACGCTGTGAGGCAGCAGTGCTAACCACTGAGTCACTGTGTTTTTTAATTCATCCATGGGATGAGACCAGGCCAGCATTTATTGCCCATCCTTAATTACCTAGGGGGCAGTTAATTCTGGCTATTGAGGGAGTGCAGCGTAGGTTCACGAGGTCAATTCCTGGAATGGCGGGACTACCTTACTCTGAAAGACTGGAGCGATTGGGCTTGTATACCTTGAATATAGAAGACTGAGAGGGGATCTGATTGAGACTTAAAAGATTATTAAAGGATTGGACACTATGGAGGCAGAAAACATGTTTCTGCCGATAGGTGAGTGCCGAACCAGAGGACACAGCTTAAAAATATGGGGTAGACCATTTAGGACAGAGATGAGGAGAAACTTCTTCACCCAGAGAGTGGTGACTGTGTGGAATGCTCTGCCCCAGAGGGCAGTGGAGGCCCAGTCTCTGGATTCATTTAAGAAAGAGTTGGATAGAACTCTCAAGGATAGTGGAATCAAGAGTTATGGAGATAAGGCAGGAACAGGATACTGATTAAGGATGATCAGCCATGATCATATTGAATGGTGGTGCAGGCTCAAAGGGCAGAATGGCCTACTCCTGCACCTATTGTCTATTGTCTATAAGAGTCATTGCTGTGGGTCTGGAGTTATAAGTAGGTCCGGGTAAGGATGCGAGTTTCCTTCCCTAAAGGACATTAGTGAACCAGATGGGGTTTTCCAACAATTAACAATGGTTTCACAGTCAACATTAGATTCTTAATGACAGACTTTACTGAGTTCAAATTACACCATCTTCTGTGGTGGGATTTGAAATCGGGTCCCCAGCACATTACCTGGGTCTCTGGATTAACAGTCTAGCGATAATACCACTGGGTCATCTCCTTCCCTATCAAAGATGCAGGACAGACACAGTTGCTGCTTTTCTATAAATTGCTATGCAGTTGAGAGAGGGTCATTGGTACCAAGCTCTGTCCAGAGGTGGAGGTCAGAATGCTATCATGCTGTCCAGCATTTCTGTAATGCAACACATTCTTCCACTGGGGCCAATGAGGGACATTGGATGACGCCTCAACATCAACTTGCCATACAGATCATATTTGGAGCTTCATACTGTGATGATGCGGCTCCTCTAACAAGGTTATGTTGTCCTTGTTTTTTTTCAGGGAGGTTGTTAAAGACACAGACTCTGAAAAATCTAAGTTGAAGGGTTTTAGGGCCAGTTTGATTATAGCTAACAGATACTGTCTCAGATAAAAGGCTTTTAAGTTAAAAAAAGCCTGTACAATGAGAGGGGAGTGGCCAGTTCTCCCAGCTCAGCTTTACTCTGGTTTGGGTTGGTTTTTAGCAATGGTGTTGAAAAAACTGCTGGACCCCAAAGAAGCAGGTCCAAGCTGATGTCTCTCTCCTGTAAAACCCTGTGTTTGATTTTACCTTTTGTTTATGGAGATTGTTATAAGTATTTGGAACAGCATCATTAAGTAGGGATGATCTGTTGGGTTTTCAGATAGATTAAGGTATTTGGTATTATGTTCTCTTTTGTTTGTGCTTCATTCAGTAATTTCATAAATAAATTCTGTTTTATTTAAACCTATGTGGTTTGACCAACTGCATCCTCCTGGAATATCCACATTACACCAGCTTAAAACAACGAGCAAAGTTAGGGTATGGACTACTTTCTTGAAATGTTTTGAGAGGGTCTGGCCTGGCCCATAACAATGCCAGTACCGTCCAGACAGAGGTTTCTGCTTGATCCTAGGCATCTCAGCTACAAATAATTGCTTAGAGACAAATAACTGCTGGTTCAAACTTTGTGAACATCACCCAGTGGATTCGAGTTATGTGTAGTCATCTTTCACTAATCGTGAATTGTTTTGATGTTGCTGAGGCCAGCATCCCCTACATAATCCAAATTGCATGTGCAACTTAATGATTCAAACTTCCTCTGCGGTTCATGCTATTTAATGAAGGGTAAAATTACAAACGGTTGGAAGTCTTCACAAAGTCCTATTCAGGTGTAAACTTCTGAAGGACCTGTATGTGGTATCTCCAGCAGTTGCACACCTGGCACCAATCCTCCTCCACGTGAGGAAGGTGCGCCTGGAGTGAATCAAGGTCTCTAGTCCCTCATGGAAGATTGTGTCTTTCACACCACTCTTCTGAGGGCAGAGACTGTGCAGATGCCACTAATAAACAAAAAAGAACGAGTCGCCAAACTAGGGTTGAAATTTGAGTATGTTAAGAATACGTTCACTGTGATGGTAATGGGAGAGCATTATGGAACATGACAATTATTCTTTCTTGGTTGTCAAGATTTCAGTGTCAGCAAATCTGTGAAACATTTACACATGGAATATGGGCATCATTGTCTGACATCACTTCCCTTCAGCAGCAAGTTTTCCTGCCACTTGTGAATGTAAGGTAGTGTAAGGGCACCATAGAAATGTAAGGGCACCATAGAAATACACTCTCCACGAGCTTGCCTACAATCAAGATCTTATTGAAAGCTGGTAAAATTCAACCCATTGTTTTAAATTATATTTGTGTCTTTAAGGTTTATCTTGGCCAGTTTTATGCATGGTAGTGGAAATGTTGAGGAACAAAATACCTGCCATTTCAGCGCCTTGTTCTCAGTATCAAACATTCCCAATTCAGATATATCACGTGTTAGAAACAGAGCAAATGTTCCAGAAATGTCTTAAAACTAACAGCACTAGAGGACCCCTACTGGAGTATCTTAACAATATTAATTTCAACAGAAATGTGTAACATTAGTGGTTTGGATCATACTGTCACTATTCATGTTTCTTTGACTAGATTTAACGGCCCATCTGGTTTACAGTGGTATAAGAATAACTATTGGTGAGTCTTAAAAAGAGGCTTTTGTCTTAACAAGATGTAGTCTATTGCTTAAAAGCAATTAGGTACACGTTACATTTGCCTGTTATTAAGACTATTGGGAGACATAGATGACACATCTATCCCTTTGAGATCCAAAGCTGTTCCCCTGATTTCCTTTCCCGAGACTGTATGATGTCATCAAATTAGCACAGTTTAATGCAGTGTCTAACATTTACCCTTTCAGAACCATTACCTTGTACAACAATACCAACCTTGAAACTTGTCTGACTGAGATTGAGGTGACAAACAATAGCAGGTTTGAGCTTTGTGAGCTTGTTGGTATGAATTGGATTAAGGCTGTCTTAACTCATGACAGTGAAGGGAGACTTTGTAGGCAACCTAAAACCTTATAAATCCCATGGAATTCCTGACACCCACAGAGTGTTATTCTCTTTGAGCTAAGGATATGGATATTGCTGAGGAACCACATTTTTTGACCATTTTTATTCATTGCTTAAAGTGTGAAATAAAAACTGAAAATGCTCAAAGAATCATGCAGCATCAGGAAAGGAAAAAAAAAAGAGTTATTGTTTCAGGTTGGCAACATACCATCAGAACTCTCTTTCTCTCTTGGATTCTGCTTGACCTGCTGAGTATTTATGGCAGTTTTGCATTTTTAGTTTTAATGTCCACCCCAAATTCTCCTAGAAAGATGATGGGCTTTCAAATTGCTACAGCCCTTATGATGCTGATCCTCCCAGAATAATATTAAATCAGACATTCCAGGATTTCGATCAAGCAATGGTGATGAAGTAAAAGGATAAATATTACTTTGATAACAGGATAAATGAGATAATGAAATTCCTAACATCTTGCTAATTTCCTGAATCCAAAGGAAAATTATTGTATAAAATTCACAATAAAATAGATATTTAATGTAACTAATGGCTGCATTATTCTCAAACCAAAATTAATTGACTTTCTGTAATATTTCACTTTGTGGTGCTTTGTTTCAGTCTCCTGGGATAACCATGATGAAGATATAGTTTGAAAACAAAGGTGAGTTTTTAAAAAAACATTGATGATTTATAACCATAGACTTTGCCCAGGAAATATTCCAGACCCCCTTACCTGCCCTTACTATGCTTCCTCCAATAATGTTGTTTACATAGATGGGAAATTCCATGAAGCACTGTGTGTTCGACCATTAGTTTCCAGGAGACACTGGGCAGATATTATTGTCACGGTGAAACTAGAGTCACAACTTGATCGCTTCGCTTTTTATTGGAGCCTGACAACTGCACAAAAGGATGCAGTTTCACGATGAGCTTTCTTCTGTTCTTTCTTAAATTTTGTCGACAACTGTAAATGATGTGCCGTTAAAAAATAGGCTTTCTGTCAATTTAAACCAAGGCCACTGCTTTATGATGCATTATTTTTCCAAAACCAATGAAGCAAGTATATGTTCCTTTATTAGACATTAAAAATAATCAAATACTGAAATCAGGAACAAATTTGGATAATGGGTTGAATTATAACTGAGATAAAAAGTGCTGTTATTATCAGAAATATGTTTCCCAAATCCATCCCCATTTTCAGTTTATTGGGTCTAATTGCTATGCTGTGTTTTGAAATTTGACAACAGTCGTCCAAATTCCCCAAAAGTGTCTGTTCACCAGGCAGCCACCATACATCCACATTTACCTTCAGGATCCAAGTAACCGCCTGAACAGCCCACTATTGGTCCCCTCCCATCACCAGCTATGCTGAATTCTCCAATTCCCTACCATAGGGCCCCAGACCTCCTCTTCTTCCACCACTGACGCCACTGCCCTCAGGTGCCAGGAAGTTTTCTTTTAGGCAGCCTCCGGTGTTGTGACCTTCACCCTCTCCCCTGGTTGGCCACCCATTTCCTCAGGCTGCTGCACCTCTCAAACACCCTTATTCCTGGCACAAAATTAGCTGCTGCTGTGGCTGTCACTGACTGACTCCCTGCTAAACTGACAGTCCAACTATTAATCAAACTGCACCTCTGGGTATGGACCGGTCCATAAAGTCACTCTCCTCAGTCAATGATGGGTTTTCTTCAACCTTCTGATTCACCCAATACTTGTGTTGTTAGTCAGTGGAAACTCTGTCCAATATCTATAGAGACAGAAATGCCATTGCGTTCTGCTGGAAGGTCACTGACCTGGGACATTAACTCTGATTCTCTCTCCACATATGCTGCCTTACCTGCTGAGTCCTTCCAGGATTTTCTCTTTTCAATTAAAGATAGTATCTAGTTTCTGTCTCAGAACATGTCTCATATAGTCAATCTGCACCTGAATGGGAAAGCCATCTCAATTTCATGCGTAATCCTTTGTCAGAACTTGCAAAATGACCTGAAGACTGGATTTTACAAGATTGATGAGGACAAGTCAGGATGTGCGCAGGAAAAGAAGGGGAAAATAGGAGAATAATTAAGAGGCCAAGTTACCAAAAACTGTTATGACTGTTTTCTTAAAATAGCTGCAAATGGGTTCAACACTTTCTTTAGAGATTTTTAAGAAGTGGAAAGAAACATAAGGTGTTTTATACTATATGAAGATCAATTCAGGTGATGAATGGATGTATAGAAATTTGAAAATTCCTGGAAAGACAAAAATGACAGTACTTAATGGCTAAAAGAAAAATGTAAATTATACCTAAGTAGGGGACCTAACTGAGGTTGAAAGGTTTTCCTTTTATTACAGTTGATCATGAAGAATGTGAAATATTGTTCTTGAAGGTTTCCATCGAGTTTCAGAAATATTTTCATTCTCTTGAAAACTCTTCTTGGAAGAAGTTAAAAATCACACAACGCCAGGTTATAATCCAGGTTATATTGGACCAAAACCTGGTGTTGTGTGATTTTTAACTTTGTACACCCCAGACCAACACTAGCATCTCCATATCATGACTTCTTGGAAGAAGTGAAATGCTTGAGAGTTTGTTGCTTTTTGTTAGTGAGAAAAATATCAGCACTTGTTCAGTGAGACTAAGGTGCAGTATTCATAAGAATATTTTGCTAGTGATTCTCTTTATCTTTGATTTCAATGTAGTCCTTAAATTTATACTTTGATGTTTGAGATCTATAAGAAATGATGATCCAAATAAAGACTAGATGTGAAAACCCATAAAATGATGGATAACAGAAGCGTTAGAGAACAGTAGTCTGAGCTGATATCATAAACCACAAAAACAACTTAAAATTGTTTTTAATTATCTGAATATGAGATAAGATCTAGTTATAGTGTAAAGTATAGAATGTCATGTTTTATTTTCTTCTGGATCTGTGTTTGGTATCAGATGCGAATGCTTATGGTTGTGTACTCAAGCCCACATTATTATTGTGGAAGGGCATCCATGCTGAATAATGAATGATAGTGTTGTTATCACAGCTTGTCTATTATACACAATTTGTAATTGATTGCTAGGAAATAATTGGACATTTGAATCATAACAATATGTTTTATTTTATAACCATAAGAAAAAATGCAGAGTTTTAACTGAGAATGCAATGGCAATGAGGATACACGTACAACTGTTGTTGACAGCTATCTGTGGACTTTAAATTGCAGACTCAGAAATGAAAGATAGCAACCAGTATCTATATCATTGCCATTGGGAACAAGTTAAGACGTAGTTCCTGTAATTAGCACAAGCGTGGAAAGTTTGATAGCATCTGTGTGGTGTTTACTTCTTATACAAAGACATTAGTGTACTTTTTCAAATCAGCTACATTCAATAAATGGGCATAAAGTGCTCATAACCAATTGCAATTATGATGAATAAATATTAGTCAAGATTTGAACTGTTTCATGCCTTATCTAATATTTGGTTAAGTTCTGTACAGTTAATGCAGACAGCCACATGTTTGGACAGAAAATGTTGGAAACACTCAACAATTCCGGCAGCATCTGTGGACAGCAAAACAGAGTTAAGGTGTCAAGTCTATGACTCTTCATTGCCCATGGGTTTTCCATTTGTCTCTTTCTATCTTGTTCACCTTTATTTACTTTCTATTTTCTTGTGTTTGATCAATTATCAACAAAATTCAATTTCACGTCCTTCCCATTTCTTTTTTCACAGATGCTGTCTGACCTGTTGAATGTTTTCTGGTTTCTGGTTTTATTCCAGTTTCTCATTCACAGTGCTTTGGTGTTGTTTTATCAGTTTGGAATGAGTTAGAAATCAAATCTGAATTATTTAATTTGATAAACATCTAACCTGCTGTATAAATTGAGGGTTCAGAACTGCTGGACTTTAAAAAGTTTTATTATAAGATGTGTGGCATTTCTTTTGATCAAGGGTGTTTTTTTCATGCTTTCTACTTCTTAGTCCCACTTCACTGGTCAAGAGAGTTTTTTTTAAAGGGATGCTCACCTATGATTTCTTGTATGGCATTCCCCAGTAAGTGGCCAAATATGGACCGGAGAACTTCCATCCTATTTAAATGTCGATGACACCACAAAATTGGGTGGGATCTCTTATTGTACAGTTGCAAGTAAGGCATGAGTCAATTACTTGTGAATTGAGTGATTTTTTTTAAAGTTCTTGATACTATTGTTTTGTTCTTAAAGAGAATGAGTCAGTTTGCAATCAGTTTACATTCAGACTTGAAGAGGACAGGAACAGAGCTTAGTCACATAAGATAGTCCACAGAGGGGGATGGGTTTGAAGATATCAGGCAGGCTTTCCTAAATGCAAGTCTGTAAATCTTTTCCTATCACAGTTTTTGTGGCTTTGAGAACACTTAAGTAGTTGAGCTCCATATGCTAATGTGATCCTTCTTCAGTAATTAAAATATATACATTTCAGTTATTTTATCACTTAATATAATATGAAAGGTCTTTAATTTTAGGCTGTTTGTTCTGGCTGGAATTTCAGGCTTTTCATTTCCTGTGCAAGATCAGTGTAAACAACAACTTTCATTTATATAGCACCTTTAACATGGAGAAACATCGCAAGGTGCCAAACAAAAGTGTATTTAGACAAGAACTAGCTCCCAAGACAAAGATGGAAATATTCGGATAGGTGACCAAAATGGTGGTTTATATGTATTAGTCAGATTCAAGTACATGCTATTTATTATTTATAAATCAACCCCCAGAATATGTATTCAGAACTGTAATGTGTAGGGTTATGCTGGATATATATCAGAGTATGTATTGGGAAAGGGACATATGGCCATTCCACCCAGTGCACTGTACAATTGATATAGCAACCATACAAGAAACTGAAATTAAGAAAAACAAATTAGTAAGAAAGATGCTGCAGAAAGCTTTTATCTGCAGGTCCTGGTTTCACACAAGCGCAGACAAGTTGAATAAGGTAAGTAACTCATCTCAGCTCACCACCAACTCTTTGAACAATTAAATGGTCTCTGAATTGTCAAGCTGCTTGTCAATATGTGAAACTGGATGAGTATAAATTTCCTCCAATGAAATATTGGGAAGAACGTAGCCATTATCTTCAGTTCTCACCAGGCACTCTCTTCCCTAGCCAGTGACTCCACTCCTCTCCTCAGTAACTGTCTGAGACTGAATCTGATTGTTTGCAAACATGGTGTCATATTTAATTCTAAAATGAAGTACCAATCAGCACATCGGCTGCTGAAACATTAAGCCATGCCTTTGTTATCTTTAGATTTGACTAATCCTACCCACCTTAATCTGCCACCCTCTGTAAACTTGAGATTAGCTGATACTCAGCCTCCTCATCTACTCAATCACAACATAGCTGAAATTTTATGGTGTTGTCATGTGTTTCACACATTTGCTGAAAAGTTGGCGTGACACCCAAGATGTCTTCCCGCTGTTCATGTCTCTAATCAGGCAGTCTGAATGGTCGTGGTGAGCTTTTCTCCAAATTCAAGTCTCCAGAGGTGAAATCCTGCTAAAGCAGAACTACCAGCAAGTCAGAAGTTGATAGCTCTTACATTTAGCAGCGCCACGTGGAAACTGTGGAGCCTCCCAGGGGGTTACCCAACACCTCATGGACCAACATACCAATTAAGTGCTTTTTTTGTGAGGCCAGGTATTGTGGGGTTACTGGTCACAGGAGAAGGGAAGTAAGGGCAGGAATGTGACTTCCAGCAACTATCACCCCTGCTAAATGTCAGTCTCTCAAATAACCCCTTCCTGCCCTTAACTGCACTGGTTTACCAGTGAGGTAGGCTGGCTCTTTATCATCTTGCTTGGAACGGAGATAATTGCATCTTTGGTGGGAATGGCTTCTTAATTGATCATTATTTCTATTTCTAGGCTTCATTTGATGGTGGGACAGTATTGATCTTGAGCCTTCCAGCCCAATACATAATACAGGCAGAGATAGGAAGTGATCATAGTCTGGGATGCTGTTTTCCTACTTAATTAAGTGACCTTCCCACATCCAGAACCATCACCTGTGGGAGCAGAAGATTCTGTTCCAACTACCGTTCACCTGTCATCTGGTACTGGCTGACATACGTTGTGAATGGTTTAAGTAAAATTTTAACTTTTAAATACTCACCTTTCTTTCTGAATCCCACAGCGGTGCCAACCTTCCTAAGTTTGTACTCTCCTCCAGCCCCATAACTTTATCAGAAATCTGCAATCCTCTACTTTTAACCTCTTCAGGATCCCTGATTTTAATTAACTCCATTATTGACCACTGTGCCTTCAACAGCCATAGTCCTTAACTCTGGAATAGCCTCAGAATGTAATCCATCTTCCTCTCTTCCTTTAAGACCATGAGATCATTAAAAATATGCTCCTTTAAGATGCTTCTTAAAGCTTACTTATTTAACCAAATGTTTGCTCATCCGCCTTAATTTTGCCTTTTGTGGCCTGGTGTCAAATTTTGCTTTGTAAGACTCTTATAATGCTTTTGAACATGTTGCTACATTAAAGGCACGTTAGTTTGTTCATTCATGGGATGCAGAGAGACCTAGGGTTCAGGTACATAGCTCTTTGAAGTTTGTGTCACAGAGACACCGGGTTTTACTGCTCAGACCTTTGATTAAAGGAGTTGGGATGTTCATGTTGAGGTTGTACAGGACATTGGTGAGGCCTCTTCTGGAGTACCGTGTTCAGTTCTGGTTGCCCTGTTATGGGAATAATATTATTAAACAAGAGAGGGTTCAGAAAAGGTTTACCAGGTTGTTTCCAGAAATGGATGGTTTGAGTTATAAAACTAGGTTGGAAAGACATAGACTTTTCTCACTAGAAAGTAGGAGGCTGAGAAGTCACTTTATTGAGGTTTATACAATCATGAGGGCCACAGATAAGATGAATGACAAGGGTCTTTTCCCTAGGGTAGGAGATTTCAAAACTTTAAAGGAGAAAGATTTAAAAAGGATGTAAGGGGCAATTTGTTACACAGAGAGTGGTTTGTGGGTGGAGTGAATTACCGGAGGAAGTGCTTGATGCAGGTAGAGTTACAATGCTTAAAAGACTTTTGGATAAGTTCATGAATAAGAAAGGTTTGGACTGATATGGGCCAAGTGCAGACAGGTGGGACTAGTTTAGTTTGGGAACATGGTGGCCGTGGACTGAAGGATCTATTTCTATGCTGCATGACTCTATGACTTTATGTGGCTAGCCCAGCATTTAGTGCCCATCTCTAATTGCCCTTGAGTTGCTTTCTTGAGCCACTACAGAGATTGTGGTAAAGGTAGACCTACAATGCTGTGTAGAAAGTGAGTTCAAAGATATTTAAGATATATTCAAGTTGTTTTGTTTCATTAAATAGTTGCAGCTGAAAGAACTGAGCCTTCTCAACTAATTGTTTTATAGGTTACAGATATCCAAGAAGATTATTTTAAAAATCAAATGTTCAGCCACAGCAGTGTAATGATTGACACTACCTTTGTTCAAACTGTATTTTCTCCTAAGACAATATTTGAAGTGCTTATATGACTTTTCTCTGAAAAGACTCTGTCAGCGGGGTCCTAATGATAACTTATCACTAAGCCTTACTATCGATGCCACTCCAAAGATGGCAGTGAAGTGTCTTGAAGACAACAAAGCAAATCTTTATGATATTTATCCATCGCTTTTGGGAAACATCCAGAGTTTCTAGATCAGCTTTCCAGGACAGCTTGGCTTAGACTGAGAATTCAAAGTATCAAGAAGTCACAAGAATAGTTCCCTTTTAGAGTCATAGAGTCCACCACATCCTCTGGCAGCTCATTCCATACACGTACCACCCTCTGCGTGAAAATATTGCCCCTGAGCTCTCTTTTATATCTTTCCCCTCTCACCCTAAACCAATGCTCTCTAGTTCTGGACTCCGTGACCCCAGGGAAAAGACTTTGCCTCTTTTTCCTATCCATGCCCCTTATAATTTTGTAAACCTCTATACAGTCACCCCTCAGCCTCTGACGCTCCAGGGAAAACAGCCCCAGCCTGTACAGCCTCTTACTGAGGCTCAGATCCTCCAACCCTGGCAACATCCTTGTAAATCTTTTCTGAACCCTTTCAAGTTTCACAACATCTTTCCGATAGGAATGATACCAGAATTGCACGCAATATTCCAACAGTGGCCTAACCAATGTCCTGTACAGCCGCAACATGACCTCCCAACTCCTGAACTCAATACTCTACTGCTATGTAGCCTAACAAACAACACTACAATATACTGAACCATCATGTGCCACTTTTCAGTTTATCTGTCCATCCAATCATAAATAGGAAATGAGCAACCTGCCCAGTTGCTCTGTGCAATCTCAGGCAAGCTGCTCAAGGCCTATTTAAGTGAGAGCGCATATCTTAAAGTGAGTTTTCTGTGCTCTCTGAAGTGAAGCTTAGAGACCTTCCTGGATCAAGATCTTGGTGGAGGAAGTCAGGACAAGCAGAGCGGTGGCATTTTCATCAAGAATACCATTGCGCAGGCCTCAATACTAATTACTGAGAAGGTCTACATCAAGAGCATCACTCCCAGAACCTGGCTTCAATGTTGAATGAGGTTTAGTGGCCTCAGAGCGGCACAGGCTAACTACAGCTATTTATCTCTCCATCTCTGTTGGCAACGCCAGTGCAGTCAATAATACCTTGATTTGAACTCTAAAAGGACTGTGCGTAGGATTTGAGACGGTTGATAAAACATTGTGACTTTGACAGCATAAGGACTAGAAGATCTAATTTCCTGCACTGTGTCTGCATAGGACCATTGGCCTTGTGCCCTGAACTGGTTGGATGTGGTGGCTGCCTCATTGGGAAAGGGTTAGGCAAAAGAGGGTTCCTGTGACGTCTAAACGAATGACTCCCATCCCAGCACAGAAGTACCTCTCTAGTTGTGTTGCATAGTCAGAGGTTGGAGGGAAGACAAGGGTTAAGGTGACTTTACCCCTGTTTCTGAACCCACAAGATAAGTTTTCAAATAATAGCAACAATTTTCTTTTGAAGCATCTTCTGGACTTGACTATGTTGACTGGATGTCTTCAGTACTCAATATGCATCCTTAAAGAACCTCTGGTGGATGATTCTTGTATAGGTTAAAAGAGGAATCAGTGGAATCTTGGAGTGACCTTAAGGGGTTGGCAAGGTTATGATCATCTTTTGCATGACCTACTCAGTAAAACTGTGTTTGTTGCCACTACAGCTGCAGGCTGCACACTCACCACCCATGCATTTGCAGTGCCTGTGATCTTATTGCCAGTGACAGTGCAGTACTCATGTAATGGCTGTCACAACATCATTTTGTATTGGTTGTACCAACAAATTTTTATGTGTAGATGCAAGAGGTACATGGGCATTTTCCAGTTATACTGATTCATCCTTTAAATTGGAGTTTATTTGATCCAGCGGCCTGGCATCCTTGAAATTAATTACAAACCTGTCCACCCAGAGGAACTCTGAGAAAGAGCTCTATAAATGCCACAAAACTAAAATATTAATAGATGTAGAACAGTAGGTCTGCATCAAGCAAGTTCAAAACATTCACAGTAAGTTCCTATGGAATTGGTTAACTATTTGTTACTCATGGACACACTGCTGGTACCAAAAGATTGGGAAGTAGCAAATTATTCCAAAATGTTTTTAACTATAGAAACAATTAAGGAGCACAATTATCAGCATAAAAGTCTTGTTGCCTTGCTTCTATAATGGTAATATCACTAATGCTTACTCGGTATAACATTAGAAATATTGAAATCAGTAAAGATTTATGAAAATGGGCCTTTCATTGACCTGAGCAAGTAGAGACATGTGATCTAATTCATAGCATCTTGATTCATAAAAAAAATACAATCACCTTCCTCACAACAGACTTTGGATGAATGTGAAACTTTATGGGATCAACAGCAGAGTTGTAAACAGGACAATGGAAAGTTGTCAGTAATCATAGTGTTTTTGTTTAAATTGGTTTAGTCTTAGCCTGGAGCTGTAATATTTGGTGATATTTGATGATGTTGATAAATACTTTGACAATTTAAAAAGGCTCTTAAATGATGAGCTGCCTTTTATGTGGATTTTAAGTTGAAATGTGTTTGTTGTACTTGATTAACTACTTGAGCAGACTTAAAAATTTGACTGGGTTTCTTGAAAAGCAATTTTACCAATTATCATTTGCTTGAGTCAGATATGTTTTGGATTGTTAAATCTTATATTTTAATCTCCAAAGTCTGTTCATGATAGGTACTAGTTGAGTAGCTATACAGGTGGCATGACTATGGGGGGCAGAAGTTGGCATGGAGATGACACATGGGTATAAAGGGCCATTGGAGTGTGTGGGAGCATGCACAGCTATAAGAGATGAGGGTCAAACAATGTCAAAAAATATCTAAGAGTGAAGTGAGCCTTCTAACCACCAGCATTGGCATTTGTCCATCCTTATGACCACCTAGGATCTGGTTTTGGGATCAGCAGGCCTGATATGGGCTTGGCCTTGCTTGCCTCAGGCAAAAATTAGGTCTAATGGGGCCTTTTAAACAGAGGTGTGTCTGCCAAATCATGAAATTTCTGGACTTGAAGTACTCATCTTACCATTGAAAATCAAGCCCTAAGACTGGTTGATGTGGCTCAAGATGGGTTGATGAGCATCACCAGTGGAAACAAAGCTAGCAACCAGCAGTGAGGCACAGGAGCATTTGGAAGAGTGAGAAAATATGCAAGTTTTAGAAAGAAGGTATCATTACGTTCAATGGTGGAAACAGGTATTCTGTGTCTCATGACTCTGTTACAGTCAGGATAAACAGTTTATTGCGAGAGAGAGGTGATCAGAAAAAATCCAAATATGCAATGGTACTTAGAAAAGATTAAGTAACTTAAAGGTAGCACTTAATAAAACACTACAGGGAATAAAGCAAGCCAGAAAAGTTAGAAGTAAATATTATGTTTAAACAAACCTTGCTGTTGGTAAACATCTCTTTTGTAAAACAACAAAAACCTAACTATGAAGTCTCTTCAATTCACGTTGTATTATAATTATAAAGTAAATCCAGTCCACAAATAGTTATAGCCTTGATGTAGCTTGGCTACATCAGAGAGTGAGAGTGAAGGGAATCTCTCAGCTTTTTATCCTTTGGGTCCATGGATTTTCACTGATTACACAGAATAATGCTTAAAAACAATGCGAAATTTGTAATGTAAATGTGCCCTTAGCCGATCATGTTCAGTTTCTGTGTGTTTTCCTTCTTCTAACTCTCTATTGACTTTCTCATGTTTTTTCCCTCCCTATCAGTAAGTAAATAATTCCCAAAAAGAACCAATTTCTTGTCAAAAAATTTCTAAAAAATATAGAATTATCATGTTAAGGTTTTTTGGGAGAAATAAAAATCTTTTTTTTTAACGTAGAAATAATGGGTTTTTCTCCCCCAAATTTGGTGTTTCTACTTTTTAGAGAGTATCCACTACAGAGATTTTCTGTGTAAATATTAAGTTACCATAACCAGTTCCTCTATTGTGTTCATGTTTCGACTGCAAGATATATAAATCGTCAGCATGTGCGTATTGAGAACTCCTGGTAGACTTTGACCTTTCAAATCAATTAATTCCATATTTTCAGATTAACTTAGGCCTCCAATGAAAACCATGTTTATGTAAGTAAAAAATCTGTTGTAAGAGCAAATGTAATCATTGTTTTTGGCTTTAGTATGTAGCAATCTTTAAGTCCAATGGTAATAAGGATTGAAAATGAGAACAGAAATGGTATTGAAAGTATTTGGAGAAAATTAGTCAGCCTGCCCATGCTGTTTGTTTATTGTTGCTGATTAACGGTATTTGTTTGTCTATTGGCAATGTTTTAATTATTTTTTCTCATGTATTTGATCATTGGATGTGGACGTTATTGACTTAAGCAGCATTTATTACCCAAATTGTCCTTGAGAAAGTGGTGGTGAGCCATTTTTTTGGCTCACTGCTATTCTCTTGCTATCTTTTGAATGGCAATGATCAATACACGTTCACTTGTGATTTGTGAGCTTGAGGAATATGAAATAGGAACCAATCACATTCAAATCTTACACTGAAATCCACATGATTTGCAATACTGTTGAAGTGAGCTGTCAGAACATGGGCCTGAGATTTGACAGAGGGAACATAGGCTGTCATACCAATTTTCTTCTAATTCTAATAAGTTGCTTGTGGTATTGCACAGTGTCAATTGATGAGTACAATTCTTTTTTATATCCTGGATGGGAATGAATTTAGGAACAAAACAGCAGCTCACTTCACAAAACTAAAGGTAAATGTAAAGTCATAGTCATAGAGAACCATAGGACTACTCCCTCATTAGAGAGAGAGAGGGAGAAAAATGACCTGGGGGTCCCTACTACTTACTTGGGCTAAGTCATTGAATGTTTTTAAGAAAGAGATAGATTGATAGGTTCTCAGTTAGTAAGGAGATCAAAGTTTATGGGAAGAAGGCAGGAAAATTAGGGTTGAGAAGCATATCAGCCATGTTCGATTGGTGCCACAGACTCGATGGGCTGAATGGCCTACTTCTATTCCTGTATTTTATGGACTACTGGCTAGAAACCAAAACTGCAAACCAAATGTTATTATGGCCTCAAAACAGGTGTGGGAATGGGAAGGGGTGCTGGAGGGATGAGAAAAATTAGAAAAAACATTCTTGGAAGGTAATGCCAATGTATTCACTCCTCTTCCTTTTCCTAGAAGTGACCTCTGTGCTCTGGCGACCTACCCAGCAGCAGAAGCTGCAAAGCAATTGAATTTGTTATTGAAGCAACTAGCAGGCATATTCCAAGGGTTGATGGAGTTTTGCTCACAGCACACAGGGCTCTTGCAGTGTTGCTAACTCGCATGATTATTTCCTGGAGAAATACGGCCTGGATAATGTTGATGGCAAAGAAGTCGCTGCTTTTCTGTGTGTCACTTTACTTCTCCATTCCATCCAATTCTCTCTCATCCATTTAATCCCACAATAAATAAATACAATAATGGTCCAGATTTTCACACCTCCAGATTGTTGGAGACTGAAGGTACCCCGGAGATACCTGTCAGGATTCCTTGAGGTCCTGACACACTGACTCCATGGGAATTGTCCAGGAAGTTTAAACTTCCAGAGTGCAATTTCCCCAATTCCTTGGAATCCTGAATGAACGAGTTAGAGCTGGAGACTTGGAGGTATTTGATTTTCTTACTTGAATAGCTATCCAGATTAAAATCTAGTCTAATTTCTGGAAACTATACAATTGATTGGTCATCACTGACTCACTACTGACTAGTTTCCCAAAACTCTGACCCCCTCCCTGATTCTCATCTAACCCCACCTGACCTCATCACCCTGCTCCCCCCCTCCACCCCCACCCCCACCCCACTGTACTTCCCACTCTATGCACTTACACCACTCACACTCATTGAATAGCACATTGAAAAACTATTTAAATGGTTCAAGGCTTTTCAATGTATTTGTGAATGAAGGAATATCTGAGTATGGCAGCTAATACTGTGGAAAGAAAGTGTGACTTGGCTTCCCCTGATAATTCTGTTCCACTAAGAAAGACTTCAGTATCAGGTACATTTTGCATTTCTGAAGAGGCTAGATTTGGAAATCCTATATGGAGGGCAGTTGTAATGTGAAAAGTAGGAGTGAGAGCAGCAATCTGTTGGTGATTGATGCTGTTAGAAAATTGGGGTCAATGAACTCTGTCTGACACTTGCAATTTCACATGTTGAATTGGCCTGCCCCATTCTCAAGATCACCCATTTGCTAATTGGGTGGTGATCCTGGAGACACCTGCTTCTTTGACTGCCTCCTGAAAGAAAGCACAGTCTTAAAGCTGCAGCAATTGGGATGGTGACATGTCCAGAAGAAACCTAAGCTGCTTGCTGGCTGACATTAATTCTGACCATCAATGCCTTGACTTTGAAATTCACTTCCTCATGTTCAAATCCTTCCACAGTGTCACCTTTCTCTAACCCTGTGACCTATGCAACCTCACAGATTTTATGTTACTCCAACTCTGGCTCCTTCTGTATCCCCATCATAATCTAATCACTGTTAGCCGTGCCTTTAATCATCTAGTCCTTAAACTCCAGAATACTCTTCCTAAATCTTTTGGTATCTGTACACCTCTTTCTTTAAGATCCTATCCATGAAGTTATATGTTTGACTAAGCTTTTACTCATCTATATAAATTCCTTTTTTTGGCTCAGTATCTGAACATGCTTCGGTGAAGCAACTTGGATAATTTTTCTACCTTAAAGGTACTATGTAGTTCAAGCTATTGATCTTGTATACATTCACCTGTAACTGATATCAGGTTATATTACTTTGCATTGAATGTCAATTGTAATCATGATCAATGAATTCAAAAAGTAAACAGCAAATTGTGTAAGGTCCAATTACCATGTGTATTTAATTCCCTCTGAGTGGAGTGAAGTTTCAGTTTACACCATTCAATATTGACTGCAATATTAAACATTATCAAAGGAGAAAAAGCCACAAGTCTGAGCATGAAATTCAACACCAAAGGAAATCAAAAAGCTACCCAAAGTGCGCGATGTGACTTACTACAGCACCTGTTCTTCCAAAGCCTACTGTGTTAGACTTGTTGAAATGGTCTGTAAAGTTGTACAAACATTTTTCCCCTGTAGACTGGTGATACTACAAATGAACAGAGGTTATAAACTGCAGCACAGTAGCAAAGTGGTTATGTTTCTGGACATCTCAATGGATGGAGCAATGACTTGGAGACATGACTTCAAATCCCATCATTGCATTGGAAAATTTGAATACAATTATAAATAAATCTGGAATTATAAGCATCAGTAATGTTGGCCATGAAACCACTAGGCCATTGTAAAAACGTATCTTGTCCATTATGGCTTTGATGGAAGGAAATTTGCCATTCTTTGCTACTTTGGCCTTTTGTAACAACAAATAACCTACGGCAGGGCATAATTCTTAGTGACCAGTCACATAAGCTGCTAAAGAGGGCAGCTCACCCTCTCCAAAACAAAGTGGATGGCCTTGTAATAAATGCTGGCCTTGCTAGAAATTCCATATCCTGGGAATTTATTATCAAAAGCATGAAAACTCTAATACCAACAGTAAAAAAGAAACTAAAGAAAGTTGAGGAGATACTTTAGTTTCAAAATGTATGTGGGCAATCTTCATTTATCAATGACCCTACTGCTGCTACCAAAAAGCAAAGTATTTGGCTAAAATACTTGGAAAGCCCGAGTTTATTTGGTTTTAATGTTTGAGGTTACTGCACTGCCACACATACGGTAAAAACTGTCGTTATCCCCAATGTAAAATATACTGGGAAGCCCTGATGAAGGAGGTCTTAATTTGGTTATTAAATAGTTTTATTAAATGACATAATCAGTGTGAAGCTTGAAAGTTAAATAATTTGAGCTGGAATGATGCTTCACTAATAGTACTTTCAAGCGCTAGTGCTTCCAAATAAACCTGTTGGACTATAATCTAGAATGATGTGATTTTTAACTTTGTCCACCCCAGTCTAACACCAGCACCTCCAAATCATCACTAACAGTACTTCATTCTTCACGGAAAATGTTCCGTTTGCTTGTCAGTGCACTCTGGGAGATGTAGTTAGATTGGAACAAAACTATGATTCCCATAATGCATCACTCAGGGAGAGACATAAACAACATTTGATAACACCAGCTGAAATCTCCATTATGAAGGCTTAATTAAATATTGAACTTAAAAACAAAGGTTTGAGACATAAGAGGCAGATAGAAATTTCTACCATTAAATAACCAAGTTTGTTGATTTCATCTAAAATGATGTAACTTATTTTAAAGCTAATGTTATTTTAATGATGTAACTGATATCAGTGAACCTGGAAAATTGAAGCTGATAATATTGTGAGGAAATGATTGGAGCCATTTGATAATTGATTTTAAGGAATCTGATGTTTTTGATTAGAAATTTGAAAAAAAATTGAGTTCATTGGTTGTTTGGTTTTCTGCTAGCTGCTTATTTCTCTTTGGTATCATAAGCTAGTTTTGTAATTCACTGACAGCTAAATCATTTTTGATCTATAATAAGTGGCCATTTATTGTTTTATTTCTTATAACTATAACACTTTGGAGCTGTGATTTTTAAGGTGGTTCTTTTGAGACTAAATTCCAGGTGTGACATCTTTTGAAAGGTGTGACACTTTTTGAAAGGTGTGACATAATATAAACACTGTAAATTTCTTTAAAATTAATTCAATCAGAGCTAGGCATTGGTCACTGTTCTGAAAGGCAGTTTGGTGCATTTCAGACACAAGCTGAGTGTTTGAGATCTGTTCTCCACAGAGTTAGAAAGAGACAGAGATGTTCATCTTCAAAAGACTCAAATTTGAAAAGACAGAACGGCTGTATTAAAACTGCAAAGGCATGTCTGCTAACATTCAGTCAGTGAATTTGTGTTACACTCTGCTGCCTAGCTTCCTGCTTTTTAGGTAATAATTTTGGTGCAAAAATGTCAGTTTGCTTAATTTTTCTTGAGTTTTTCAAGAGAGTAAGGGAGTTCCATATAAATAATTGGCACAATTATTCAGGTCATCCTGAAACAGGAAAGCAGGATATTAGCTCTTGCATGTGAATCTCCTCTTGAATGTAAGTGATTTAATGCTCCTTTCTTGCAGCATTTCTTCTAGTCATTTCTTCTAGTAGACCTTTGAAGCATGTTAGATACTTGCCATGAATTAGAATTCATTGCACTGCAGCTCTTGTTGACCAGGAAAATCACATGCTTTAAGACATATTGGAAGACATCTTACCAGAAAACCAAGCAAACATTGAACTCCATTTTTCTTCAGATTTCTATTCACAAAAATCAGGTTCCTTAAAACCAATTGATCAAATTGTTCCAACCATTTTGTCACAAAATTATTAGCTTCAATTCTGCAGATTGAGATATAAACTGTTTGGTCTTATCATTGCCTCCACTTGGCCAAGTTCTACAGTGTTTCTTGAAACTGACGCATCTAGTTCAAAGGCAGTGATACTACCACAAAACCTCCCCTGGTGAAATACAGTTATGTAGGCCCTATGCAATGTAGCTGACATCATCAGTTGGGGCCTCTACAGGGGTTATAGCCTCTATCACAAGACCCCAGTGGTGCCAGTATTGTCATTGGATGTTTCATCTCATGACCTCTGACTATACTGTGCCCATGCAGCATTTTCCAGTTACTCTACACATTAATTGTTCTAGTGCCTTATGATGCTCGGCTAACAAATTATCTTTGTTTTCTAATTAGATTAATCTTGACTGTTGATCAAACAGTCATTTCCCCATTCTGCAATATTTAGATAACTAGTAATTCTCTGTTCAAATAAATTGTGTAAAACACTGTTTGAAATAGTTCTATGATTTTTGTGATTTGCAGCAGTGGCCTACATACACATGAGCAGGTACGTTTGAGGAATGAATTGGCCACTTAGCCCATCGAGCCTGCTCTCCTATTCGTGGCTGACCTGATTACTTCACATTCCCACCTATCTCCAATAATATTACACCTCTTTGTGTATCAGGAAACTGTCTACCTCTGCCTTAAAAATATTCAAAGACTCTGCCTTTTGAGGAACACAGTCTGAAGATTTATGACCCTCTGTGAGAAAAGAAATTCTCATAATCTTTGTCTTAAATGGGCGATTCTTTATTTTTAAACTGTGGTCCCTAGTTCTAGATTCTTCCTCAAATGAAAACACCCTTCCCACATAGATCCTGTCAAGGCCCCTCAACTGCTCATATGTTTCAATCAAGAAGCCTCTTATTTTTCTAAACTCTAAGGATCTAACCTCAGAAGGTGAGTTACCCACTGAAGAATCAGAAGCCATTTACTTGCTGTCGTAGCTGTAGTATTTATATAGAGTCATAGAGATGTACAGCATGGAAACAGACCCTTCGGTCCAACCCATCCATGCTGACAGATTTCCCAACCCAATCTAGTCCCACCTGCCTGCACCCGGCCCATATCCCTCCAAACCCTTCCTATTCATATACCCATCCAGATGCCTCTTAAATGTTGCAATTGTACCAGCATCCACCACTCTCATTGAACTTCTGAACAATGGTAACCCCAGGATGGATGATGGGATAAGGCTATTGAATGTTAAGGGTAGATAGTTATTGCCTGGCACTTGTATGACACAAATGGTATTTGCCACTTATCAGTCCAAACCTGGATGTAGTCCAGGACTTGTTGCATGTTGACATGGATTGTATCAGTATTCAAGGAGTTGAGAATGGTGCCGAACACTGTGCAATCATCAGCAAACATCCCCAGTTCTGACCTTATGACTGAAGGAAGATTGTCGATAAAAAAGGCTAAAGATGTTTGGACCCACTATAGTTGAAGAAGCCTTGCAGTGATTTCCTGAGACTCAGATAATTGACATCCAATAATCACAACCATCCATTATTCAATCATGGGATGTGGGCACCACTGGTTGGGCCAGCATTTGTTGTCCTTCCCTAGTAAATCCATGCTCAATCCAATAGTCATACAGCAGAAAAACAGGCCCTTCGATCCAACAAATCTGCTGCTGTTGATGGCGCATAGTGCCTCATGGTTGCCCAGTCTAGAGTTGTTAGAGCTATTTGAAGTCTGTCCTATTTAACACAGCAGAGGCTGGAAGAGCACAACACTCCAGGCAGCATCAGGAAGTGGAGAATTCCATGTTCCGGGTATAACTTCTTCAGGAAAATGAAACGTCGATTTCTCCACCTCCTGATGCTGCCTGGCTTGCTGTGTTCTTCCAGCCTCTTGCTTGTCTACTTTGGGTTCCAGCACCTGCAGTATTTTTTGTCTCTATTTAACACAGTCGCAAACAACAGAATGGAGGGTGTCCTCAATGTGAAGAGGAGACTTTGCCTCCACAGGGACTGTGAAGTGGTCACTTCTATCCATACTGTCATGGACACACCTGCAACAGTTAGATTGGGATGAGGTCAAGTAAGATTTCCCTTTAATTGATTCCCTCACCCCTTGCTACAGACCAAGTGAAGCATCTAAGTCCTTTAGGACTTGGCCAGCTCATTCAGTGATCCTGTTGAGCCATTCTCGGTGATGCTCATTGATGTCCCCCACCAAGAAGTACATTCTGTGCCTTTGTTGCCTCAGTGCCTTCCTCCAAATGGTGGTTAACATGGAGGCATGTTAATTCTTCAATGGAGGAGGGAGGGGAAGAGAGTGAGGGGCAATAAGATGTGGAGCTAGAAAAAGCACAGCAGATCAAACAGCATCAGAAGAGCAAGAGAATCAATGTTTCGGGCAGGACCCTTGATCAGGACTGGTGAAGGTTCCTGCCTGAAACCCTGACACTCCTGCTTTTCTGATGCTGCATGACCTGCTGTGCTTTTTCTAGCTCCACAGTTTATCTACTCTGACTTTCCAGCATCTGTAGTCCTACATGGCAGGGGGTGCTATCTGGTCATCAACAGGAGATTTAAATGCCCATGTTTTACCTGATGCCACCAGACTTCATGAGATCTGGAATCAATGTTAAGGACTCCCAGATTTGGAGGTGATGGTGTTGGACTGGGGTGGACAAAGTTAAAAATCACACAACACCAGGTTATAGTCCAACAGGTTTATTTGGAAGCCACTAGCTTTTGAGGCAGCACCTTGAAAGCTAATGCCTCCAAATAAACCTGTTGGACTATAACCTGGTGTTGTGTGATTTTTAACAAGGACTCCCAGGGCAACTTCATCCATATTTTATGACAGAGTGGTGAGTTTGTTCTGCTGATGTGACATGACATGCCCAGGGTTGGTGATGGTTGTGTCTTGTACACTGTACAGTATTTGGATTGGTAACCCTTAGTGGTGCCTGCAATCTGAAAATATGCCCAGAAATTCTGCAATTCTATCTCACTGCCCGAGACGATTGGCAGGCGAGAAACTTTCCTATGTACTGTCGGCACGTTCTGAATGCAATTTTTGACGTTGGCAAAACTGAGTCCTCAGGAAAAACGAAGTTGTCAACACCATTAGAGTGATCTTTAAGTGCTGAGAAATATTAAAGGAGGAAAAGCGCATGCATGTTCGCTTGGAGGGCCCATGTCATCCTCACATCTTAACTCTGTCCGCTTTCAGGTAGAAAAGACGGCGGGTTAATTTCCCAATGAGCTGAACTCCTTTCCAATCTGACAGAATCGAAGATATTCGGTTCTCTACATCGCGTCGTGTGATTTTCAAAAGACCAAGGCAGTTGTGCGCCCTGATTTTCTCACTGCGAAACAAAGAAGAATGTTAAAAGGGCCTGTGAATATTCAAACAGAAGTCACTGTGGCACTGAAGTGTTGCCTGTTTAAATGGTAAGAGGGAGGCAGGGCCCAGAACAGCGGGCCCTAATGTACCAGCGCTGGCAGTTAGCAGAGTGTTTCCTTCTCCCTCAGAGTGTATTGTACATTGACAAAGGCGATTCACTGGGCACCGTTGGATATTGTACTCGACTTGACAGTGTGTCTGTGTATGAGGGGAGGAGGAGAGAAAGATACACACACAGGCAGGGAAAAAGAACCAAAACAATAATGTGAGAGAGGGAGAGAGAAAGAAAAAAAATTGCATTTACGAGTGGGGGAAGGAGGGCGATTCTGAGGGAAAGAAAGAGACTGGGGAGGGAGGGAGCTTGGGAAAGTGTGTGTGTGTCTCCGAGGGGGAGGCGGGTATTATAAGTAAAGGATGGACCTTCACATTTTGGAGCACCGGCTCAGGGTGACCAGCCTGAGCAAAGCCGGCCTGGAGCGGTACACCCACGGACTCATCAAACTCGTCTTCTTGCGGGACAAGACCAGGTAACGGCGCTCGGACACTGACCAACCCCTCCGGGGAATGTGTTTAAAACCACACCAGCCCAACGGGCCGTTCTTCTGTAGGCTTGTTATTCTTTTTAAGAATTCAGAAACTCTTTATTTCAATGTCTGACACTCAGTTTAGATGGAGAGTAGGAAACCAGCTGCGAACTGACCCTTTTTATTCTGTTTACTTTGAGATCATTAGTTCTCAGGAACTCAAGCCGTGGCTTTATGTGTTGTGGCAGGCTGTTTTTACATTTCAAACACAAGGGCACAACTACTACAACAGATTTGACAGTTTAAAGAAATTGATAATGGGTGCTGTTAATCATTAGCTTATGTGCCCTGATTTAAACATCTTAAAGTAGACCTATCTGTCTTGTACAGTATTAAATGGTCTCATGGGCGTGTCAAGTAATGCTCATAAACTGCCGTGAGTTCTACAATCTCCCTTTTGTTAAAATGTCGAAACCTGAGTTTTGTTATTTTACTTGGCTTCATGTGC
Organism: Chiloscyllium plagiosum; assembly: GCF_037043375.1. Taxonomy (NCBI): domain Eukaryota; kingdom Metazoa; phylum Chordata; class Chondrichthyes; order Orectolobiformes; family Hemiscylliidae; genus Chiloscyllium; species Chiloscyllium plagiosum. The sequence goes on along the minus strand of NW_028270162.1, from coordinate 28,569,836 downwards.
TTAGTCATCTTTTTGTTTTAATTCAAGCACAAGGCAAGTTCTGGCAGTCAGTACAGCACATTTCCAGAAGGCCCTGGATTTTTGTGTGGCCTGTCCAGTTGTTAGATGATCTTAATTAGGTATTGGAGTGGGATTTTGCAGTTCACCCCTGTGAACAGGGTGAAGGGAAGGGGTCGTTGGGGTCTTGTTTCTTTTTTTACAGTTGGTCAGAAACTCTTAAATATCAAGATTGGGGCGGCACGGTGGCACAGTGGTTAGCACTGCTGCCTCACAGCGCCAGAGACCTGGGTTCAATTCCCGTCTCAGTCAACTGACTGTGTGGAGTTTGCACATTCTCCCTGTGTCTGCGTGGGTTTCCTCCGGGTGCTCCGGTTTCCTCCCACAGTCCAAAGATGTGCAGGTCAGGTGAATTGGCCATGCTAAATTGCCTATAGTGTTAGGTAAGGGGTAAATGTAGGGGTATGGGTGGGTTGTGCTTCGGCGGGGCGGTGTGGACTTGTTGGGCCGAAGGGCCTGTTTCCACACTGTAAGTAATCTAATTAATCTAATCTAAGATGTTCAGCAGGGATATCATTGAGATTGGCTGTATTATGTTTAACAATGTAGATTTTACTGTCTCATGTGGGGTAGAGACAGTTTATATTTAATTTATGCAGCCAAAAAAAGACCAAAGATATCATCTAAGATGCTTGATTAGTCAGCTTCTTTCCAATGGTAGAGAACCCCAGATTTTAACATAGTTTCCTCTTTTAGTTTTATATGGAATTTACAGCACAGAAACTGTCCATTCGGATCGATTGGTTTGTATTGAGGTTTATGCTGTACAAGAGCCACTTCCCACACTCCTTCATCTAACTGTATTCACATATCCTTCCCTTGCTTTCTCTCTCATTCTAACCACTAGCTGACAGAAGCTTCATTTAAGATTGTTATTGTTTTTATGGTATTGCAGTAAGATGCACGTGCCAGGACATTTGGAATAGTTCTGTTCCTCCTTTTTTCTTTGAAGGTAGTTTTAAAACCACCTGGAGAAATGGAGCAGGGCACTCACGATAATGTTACGTTTGTAAGGTGGATTAAGAAGGCATAGATTGAAAAGCAACGCTACAACAATTTCAACCTGCCATCCTTAAGGCTTCCCGACTACACTTTTCAGTGGTGGTGAACCCTATGCTTTTAACGCTGCCTGCTGTACAATACCCTTGTGGGTGAACTGATTTTTGTTTTAAACAGCATTTCAATATGTTCTCTACCCAAAGGCAAGTCTGACCCACTGTGTAATGATCTCCATCAAGGATGGTGGGGTGGCACGATGGCTCAGTGGTTAGCACTGATGCCTCACAGTACCAGGGACCTGGGTTTGATTCCTGTCTGTGTGGAGCTTGCACATTCTCTCCGCGTGTGTGGGGGTTTGCTCCGATCTCCTCCCACAATCCAAAAATGTGCAGGTCAGATGAATTAGCTGTGCTAAATTGCCCACAGTCATTGGTCAGGGGTAAACATAGGGTAGGGTAGTAGGTGGGGGGGGGGTTATTCTTCAGAGGGTCAATGTGGACTTGTTGGGCCAAATGGCCTGTTTCCATATGTAGGGAATCGAATCTAATCTAATCTAATCTAATCTAATCCTAAGGATAGGGAAAGGAGGCAGATCCCAAATCCACGTCCACCGTTACAGTATTGGAGTTTCATGCTGTTGTCACCAATCAGGTCAACGCCAGCTGTCCACACAACAAGCCCTCCAGGAGTATAGATGGCTGCAACTTCATGTGTAAACATGTTGTGGCCTTTTCCTGTGTAGCCAGAGCACAGAAAAAGTCCATTTTGGCCTATCCAGTCTGCACCATCCAGATGCAGACACCTAACCATTCTAACCCCATTTTCCAGCACTTGGGCTGTAGCTTTGTGTGCCATGGGATTGCAAGTGCAGGTCTAAATACTACTAAAATGTTATGAGAGTTTCTGCATCTCTGATTCTTGCAGGCAGTGAGTTACAGATTCTCACTACCTCAGTCTTTCTAATCTCTATTCTTAATTGAACATCTCTAGCCCAGGCAGCATCCTGGTAAATCTCCTCTGCACCCTCTCCAGTATAAACACATTTGTCCAATAATGTGGATTCCAGAACTGCGCACAATACTCTAGCTGTGGTCGAAGCAACATTTTTATATGGTTCCAGCATATATTCCAGCTCACTGTTCTTAAACTTGATGCTTTTCCATCTGTCCTGAAAACCTCATGGACTGGTGTACATGCAGGGTCCCTCTGCTCATCTGTGGGAGCCAGGGTTGTCATGTTTTCCCTGATCTTGTCAATAATTGCTCCACACTCACAACCTGTCCTTGGGTGATGATAAACCCTGAACTACTTGTGCTGAACTATGGCAGCACCTTTCTTAGCCAATACATCTGGAATTGGGAATGAAGCCAGAGCTTGTGTCTCAGCAGCAGAATTGCCACCCACTGCTCACAAGACTTCGCCTTCAGTAAACTAGAGAAGATCAAACGATTTTTACTAATTCTACCTAGTGAGACCTCTTTGCTAATTCTATAATTCTTCTCTCTTCCTTTTAACAGTAGGACCATCTGCTCGATCTGTTTTGTCCCACCCATACCTCAATCAGGCAGGAACGAGGGACATGCAAGACTTTCACTGTTTCATTGGCTATGGTGGGAAATAGATTTAAATTATGCTAAGTGAGCCCACCATCTTGGAGGAATACTTACAGTGTGAATTGTACCATCGTGATGCTCCTATGTGATAATTGAACTACACATTTTTCTGCCAGCAGTGCTGGAAACTTGATGCATTGTACCTTTAATTGGAAGGGAGCCATTCTGTTGATTTAATAGTTGGCTTGTGAGCAAGTTGACTGTGTTTGTGGAATTGGATCAATATTTCTTCTGTTCCTAGACACCTGTTTGAAAGCTCCTAAACAAGACTGGCTAGTATTGAAATTTGATCTCTTAGAATTGACTCTGGGATTGAAGGTTCCAACAGGTTGCTGAAGCAGCAGGAAAGTAAAATAATTGTTGCATGTAATGAGCTTTATAATGTAAATTTTGAAATTCAATCATTATAAAGAGAAATAATAAACAGTATGCAGAGTTTTCTAGACTAAGTGCTAAGTATGCTTTTTTCCCCATTTCTGGCTGTTCCCCAAAAGACTGGAGCAAAATGATGTTACCTAACAATAATACTGCCAAGCATTTCTGTGCAGACTGTTGTTTGTTTTTGAGAGACTTTGAGTCTGTGTAATCCTTCTCTGGAGGAACAATACAGTTAAACAAATTATTATGAAATGTTTAATTTTAACATTTTACTGAATGGAGTCTTCTGATATATGCTGATCTTGAGTATGTACTTGGTGGTAAAATTTGTTTTTGAAAATTCTGTATTGAATTTAATTAATTTATTCATACACTCTCAATTTGTTACTCTTGACTCCATTATAATTGGCAAGAGTAATGAATAACACAAGTTTTTGTCAAGAACTTGTACATTAAATCAGGCAATTGTACTCAAATTTTAGTGCAGGTTTCAAGGTTTACATGAGTGCAATTAAATATGCCATGAAAGGGAAATTTGCAAATTTCACATTTCTAATGCCATACTGTACAATCAAAGTTGCCATCTTTTGGATATGTATGTTAAATTGAAAGGCCCATTTGTCCTTTCTTAAACCTGTAATTGATTCCATCGCTCGATCATCCATCTGGTTGCTGTTTGTGTAGCCTTGCTGTGTGCAAATTGACTTGTTTATCCTCAATAGTACTTACAATTCCAAAACGTAATTTACTGTCTGTATGTCACTGTGAAATATTTTCTAATCAACCTGTCCAGAGAAGTTGTTATACAAAAGGTGGACTTGAACCTAGGCCTCATGAAATGTCCTACATAAATTAAAGTTTGTTTTTCCAGAGTCCTTTCTCTTTTAGTGTCTCTCTTAAATTCTGCAATCTATAATCCTAAAAAGTAGAAATGTTGCCTTCCAGATAAAGTTAACATAATTTATGGAAATAAATCGTCATTCACTGTTCTATTCAAAACCTTCATTTTCTGAGAGGCATTCAGTGTGAATTCGGGGATATTTAGCATGGAGGATATCTGCAGACTCTAAAATGCATGCAACTGCTTTTGCTAAATGTTTTATTTGACCCATGGTATTTAATAGTCAACTTAAGCTTGGCGGTATTAAATAGTAAATGATGCCATATAATACATTATTTGCATTGTAGCTCCTGTGAGATTTGAGGCAGTTGAACATATTTTGTTCCTAAGAATGCACAATGTAGATCAATAGGGAAAGAGTTAAGAGAACGCTTGGAGGTGCTGTATCATTTGAATAGGGAGGGAACTTTAATATTTAAAGTCCTTTTAAATTAGGAATGACACATAAACAGGAAATCTTCAGTGACATAGGAACCTAGGATTTTGTAGTGGGAGTAGGCAATTCATCTGTTTTGAGCTTGCTCAGCCAATTAACATGATCATGGCTGCCATCCTGGGCTCAACTCCACTTTCCTGTCTTCTCCCCAAACCCTTTTTCCTGCTCTTCATCAGAAAAATATCTATTTCTTTCTTTTTAAGTTGTTAATTTGAGTCTGCCTCCACTGCACTCTGGGGCAGTGAATTCCACAGATTCAGTAAGAACTATTACAGAACTATTTTTGTTTTGATTCCAGCTGTTAAAGTTTTTAGTCACTAGTCTACTGGAACAAAAAAAAATTGTTGGAAATGCTCCGCAGCTCTTGCAATATCTATCTGGGGAGAGAACTAATGTGCATGTTTGAGAGCTGTGACCTTTTCACCAGAACTCAGGCCTTAGACTTTTCCTCCCTCTCCATAGCTCCTGCCACATATGCTAAGTGTTTCCAGCATTTCCTGTTTTTATAGTACATTCAGTGGTATTTTAGTTTTGCAACAGGCCAGTTAGGACAGTTTGATGGTAGTTCTAGGTATTATGTCTTGCTTATTAGCAATTAAGGTGTTGTTTATTTAAAATAATCTTGTTCTGGTCATTATATTTTGTAGGTCTGATCACCCAAGAACAGTGTAGGGAATGGTACGGCAGATTATTGATTGTGCGTCAGTTTACGTGGTAATCATAGAAGCGTTTAATGATTTCAGCCGTACCCATTTTGTCCAAATGCATCTATTAGAAACTTTGCCAAATTCTTCTAATACCATTTTAAAGCTGTGATGAAGGTACTTTGTGTAAGTGATTCACAAGTATGTGTTACCTGCTACTTCCTTGGTCTGTACTGGAACATGATTGCTTCAATGTTCATCTAATCGTGGAGAGAAATGTGAAGGGTGATTGTGGTCAGTTTATTACCATTTCCAATATTTAATTCATTTCATGTTTTATGTTTCTTTTGAAGCACTTTGGAACATTTTATTATGTTAAAGCTTTTATTTATAATATGCCTATTTTTGAGGCAAATATGCTTACATTAGTGCCATAGCTTGGGTATCTACATGACCTAACTCCATAATTCTCCTCCCTTTAACTAGCTTCTTGTGTAATTTGAAGAAATGGATGTGACAGGCTAAGTATTACATCAGCATGGCACCCAGTACCTTGGGTAAAAACAATGACTGCCGATGCTGGAACCAGATTCTGGATTAGTGGTGCTGGAAGAACACAGTAGTTCAGGCAGCATCCAAGGAGCTTCAAAATCGACGTTTCGGGAAAAAGCCCTTCATCAGGAAACAATCGTTATCATGAAAGAGGTAGTGTTGGGCAAGCAAATGGAGCTAAGGGTAGACAAGTCTCTTGACCATAATGGAATGCATCTGAGTGCTGAAAGAGTTAGCGGGAGAAATAGCAAATGTGTTTATGGTAATTTTCCAAAATTCACTGTACTCTGGGACAGTTCTAGCAGACTGGAAAGTAGCAAATGTGATGCCACTGTTTGAAAAGTGAGGGAGACAAAAGATGGGGAATTATAGACCAGGTAGCTTAATTTCTATAGTGGGGAAAATGCTTGGAGTCTAATTTCAAAGAAGAAATAGCAATGCATCTAGGTAGAAATTGTCCCTGTTGGGGGGAGACAGCATGGGTTCGTGAAGGGCAGGTCATGTTTAACTAATTTTTTTGGAATTCTGTGAAGACATTATGAACACTGGACAATGAGAGCCCAGTAAATGTGGGGTATCTAGATTTCCAAAAAGCATTTGACAAGGTGTGGCACAAAAGGCTGCTGCATAAGATAGAGGTGTAAGGTGTTACGGGCAATGTATTGGCATGGATAGAGGATTGGTTCACCAACAGGAAGCAGACAGTGAGAATAAATTAGCTAGTCTGGTTGGCAATCAGTGACCACTGATGTGTCTCAGGGATCAGTGTTGGGATCGTAGTTATTCACAATCTACATAGATGATTTGGAGTTGGGGAACCACATAGTGTGTCAAAGTTTGCAGATGACACTAAGATGAGTGGTAGAGCAAAGTGTGCAGGGGACTGTGAAACTTTGCAAAGGGACATAGTTTAAGTGAGTGGGCAAAGGTCTGGCAGATGGAATACAACGTTAATAAATATGAAGTCATCCATTTTGGTAGGAATAATAGTAAAAAGGACTATTACTTGAATGGTAAGAAATTGAAGCATACTGTTGTGCAGAGGGACCTGAGTGTCCTTGTGCATGAATCACAGAAGGTTGTTCTGCAGGTGCAACATTTAATTAAGAAGGCTGATGGAATCTTGTCCTTCATTGCTAAAGGGATTGAGTTTAAAAGCAAGGAGGTTATGTTGTAGCTGTATAGGGTGCTGGTGAGGCCACACCTGAGTACTGTGTGCAGTTTTGGTCTCTTTACTTGAGAAAGGATGTACTGGTGGTAGAAGTGGTGCAGAGGAGGTTCACTAGATTGATTCTGGAGTTGAGGGGGTTGGTTTATGAGGAGAGATTGAGTAGACTGGGATGATATTCAATGGAATTTAGAATGAGGGGGAATCTTATAGAAACATTATAAAAATTATGAAGGCACTGGATAAGTGAGGATGTTTTCATTGGCGGGTGAAACTAGACAGGAGGACATGGCCTCAAAATTAGAGGGAGCAGATTTAAGACTGAATTAAGAAGGAACTTCTTCATCCAGAGAGTTGTGAATCTATGGAATTTCCTGCCCAGCGAAATGGTTGAAGCTTCCACAGTACATCTTTTTAAAGCTAAGATAATGCTTTGAACAGTAAAGAAATTAAGGGTTATAGTGAGTGGGTGGGTAAGTGGAGCAGAAATCACTAAAAGATCAGTCATGATCTTATTGGATGGCGGAGTGGGCTTAAAGGGCCAGATGGCCTACTCTACCTAGTTCTAATGTCAATTATTCAAATTTATATAGCACCTTTTAAACGTTGTAAAGACTCCCAAACCACTTAAGAGTCTAATCAGGAACTTATCATCACCATTCCTAATGTCGTCTCCTTTTACTTTTAACGTCAAAAAATCTGGGCAAGAAGATGCATTTTCATGGGGAGTGAATTGGAATGTTTTGAGGAGGGTATACTGGAGCCTACAGCCTCTGCAGTTGATGAGGCAAAAGAAGTGAAGCTTGCATAAGAAGCTGGAATTGGAAGAATGCGATAATCTTGGAAAGTTGGAAGTGGCTGCATAAGTATCTGAGAAACCTGGCATAGTTAAGGGAGGTGCAACACCATGGAGGAATTTGAACGAGAGGGTGTAAAATCACAATGTTAGTATTTGGGAGTCGTAGAGACATACAGTATGGAAACAGACCCTTCGGTCCAACTCGTCCATTCTGACCAGATATCCTAAACTAATCTAGTCCCATTGCCAGCACTTGGCCCGTATCCCTCTAAACCCTTCCTATTCACATACCAATCCAAATGCTTTTTAAATGTTGTGATTGTACCAGACTCCGCCTCTTGCAGCTCATTCCGTACACTCACCACCCTCTGCATGAAAACGCTGCGCCTTAGGTCTCCTTTATAGCTTTCCCCTCTCTTCCTGAACCTGTGCCCTTGAGTTCTGGACACCCCCACCCCAGGGAAAAGGCCTTGCCTATTTATCCTATCCATGCCTCTTATGATTTTATAAACCTCTATAAAGTCATTCCTCAGCCTCCAATGCTCCAGGGAAAACAGCCCCAGCCTATTCAGCCTTCCCTGTAGCTCAAATCCTCCAACTCTGGCAACATCTTGTAGATTTTTTTGTGAACTCTTTCAAGTTTCACAACATTATTCTGATAGGAGGGAGACCAGAATTGCACACACTATTCCAAAAGTGTCCTAAGCAAAGTCCTGTACAGCTGCAACATGACCTCCTGACTCCTATATTCAGTGCTCTGTCCAATAAAGGAAAGCATACCAAACACCACCTTCACTATCCTATTTACCTATGACTCCACTTTGAAGGAGCTATGAACCTGCACTCGAAGGTCTCTTTGTTCAGCAACACTCCCTAGGACTTTACCATTAAGAGTGAGTCCTGCTAAGATTTGCCTTTCCAAGATGCAGCACCTCACGTTTTATCTAAATTAAACTCCATCTGCCACTCAGCCCATTGGCCCATCAGATCAAGATCCTGTTCTACTTGCAGGAAACCTCCTTTCGTCCTCATCAATCCTCTTTGTTACTTCAAAAAACTCAATCAAGTTCGTGAGAAATGATTTCCTCTGCACAAAGCCATGCTGACTAACTCTAATCAGTCCTTGCCTTACCAAATGCAAATAAATCCTGTCCCTCAGCATTCCCTCCAACAACTGGCCCACCACCGATGTCCGGCTCACTGGTCTGTTGTTTCCTGGCTTGTCCTTGCCACCTTTCTTTAAATAATAGTACCACATTAGCCAACCTCCAGTCTTCTGGCACCTCACCTGTGACTATCGATGATACAAATATCTCAGTAAGGGGCCCAGCAATCGCTTCCCACAGAGTAGTAGGGTAGACCTGATGAGGATTTATCGACTTTTGTGTTTTAAGACATCCAGCACCACCTCTGCAATATTTTCCAAGATGTCACCATCTATTTCCCTACATTCTATATCTTCCATGTCCTCCTCAGTAAACGCTGACGCAAGATACTCATTTATAATCTCCCCCAACTTCTGCGGTTCCACATATAGGCTGTCTTGCTGATATTTGAGGGGCCCTATTTTCTCCCTGGTTACCTTTTTGTCCTTTAATATATTTATAAAATCCCTTTTGAATTCTCCTTAAGCTCTATTTGCCAAAGGTATCTCATGTCCCCTTTTTGCCCTCCTGATTTCCCTCTTAAGTATACTCCTACTGCCTTTTATACTCTTCTAAGGATTCACACTATCTCTCCTGTCAGTACCTGACATAACCTTTCTTCTGTTTCTTAACCAACCCCTCAATTTCTCTAGTCATCTCCAGCATTCCTTACATCTACCAGCCTTGCTTTTCAATGGACACTCATTGTAAGTTAGTGAGAACAGGAAAAATGACTGACTGGTTCATCACAAGTTTGATATGTGCAGAAGAGTTTGGATGTGCTCAAACCTTTAAAGGGTGGAGGTTGGTTCAGTGGCCAGCAGAGCTTAGAATACTGCATCTGAATTTTACAAAAGCATGCATGAAAGTTTTAGCAGATGGGTTGAGGATTGTGTTGCAGAGATTGAATGTTAGATTTGTCACTTTTATAAAGGATAATATTACCTATTTAAACCAAAAGTGTTTTTATGCAAGTACCTTGATAGTAGAATTAATAAAAACATTCACTGTAGTGAATCTTATGTCTGATCTCTTACATCAGTTTACAGTTTTTAGTTTATAAGGCTACAGTCAAAGGTGACTTTTTTGCAGGTAGCTTAAGAAATGTTGTGATAGGTTCTAAACTGGGGTAATTTCACATAGAAACAAACATTTGGCAAGAATAGTATAAATTTGTGCTGCACCAATCTTAAGAATTTCTTTAAGTTCAATTTTGTGTTCATAGTTTTGTTAGTGACATGTACCTGCTACATTTTCATTGGTCTTTTTGTGCAGGCTTCAGAATTATTGCCCATTTGAGGGGTGAGAGCAAGTGTTTTTTAATGTGGTTTCTTGTTAAACTCTCTTCTAAGAATATTATGACAATATTGTGATTGGTTAATGAGGATGGGGATTATTATACACATGAGCTCACATTAGAACTTTGATTTAGATTAGATTACTTAGTCTGGAAACAGGCCCTTCGGCCCAACAAGTCCATACTGACCCGCCGAAGCGCAACCCACCCAGACCCATTCCCCTACATTTACCCCTTCACCTAACACAAGGGGCAATTTAGTATAGCCAATTCACCTAACCTGCACATTTTTGGACTGTGGGAGGAAACCAGAGCAAACCCAGGGAGGAAACCAGAGCAAACCCAGGGAGACACTGGGAGAATTGAACCCGGGTCTCTGGCGCTGTGAGGCAGCAGTGCTAACCACTGTGCAACCCTGCTGGTGTATTTTACAGAATGGTAATGTTTCTGTATGAGAGAGACAAACTCATTAAAATAAAACAGACTGAAATGGTTTCCTACTGTCTAAGCATTCTTGGTGCTGATTGAATTGAAAATTGAAATGAACATGCTTTTTTTTTCCCTCTTCATTTCAGCTGGGATGTATCCTGAACTGTGTTGCTTACATTGCATTGTACTAATGTTCCTATCTTTTGCTTCAACAGGTGTAAGTTTTTCAGCCTGACCGAAATGCCCGATGACTACACGTTAGTGTTAGATGAGGAGGGATTTAAAGGTACCTTAACCTCAAAAATATGCACCTCTTTCTGAAATGTTTATCTTCAGTTCACTACCTCAATTGAAATGCTATACATTCCTGTAGTAGAGTTCCCTCTGATGGTATAACAGTTTAAATACTAAATAATGGTGAATTTCATTTTTTTTTGAGCAATGTTTATAAGTTTAGTTCTTCGGCATGACCTTAATAAGCTTATTATCCTAAATACCTGTTTAATTTTCCCATGGTGGACATTATGTGCTGTCCTATGTCCTGTTTAACTCATTTGTGAACATATTTTAAATAGGTCGCCAAATGTTTCCATGGTAGTCAGTGTCTGAATGAAACAAATTTTAAATCGTCATATCGCCTTAGTACAGTGCCAAGGATTCTTTTAATGCTTGTTTTGAAATGTATTGACTGTTCTTTGTGGTGTCCAATATGATTGCTAATTTCAAAGGCCCCTGTTGGCATTGAAATGAATGATCAATGAAACTACGTTTTGATGTTGGTTAAGGACCATTCAAGTATAACCCACTCCCACTTCAGAGTGCTGTGGGATCTTCATGTTTCTAGAATGATCAGAAGAGGTTTCTGTGCCATCTTGTAAGAAAGATGGCACTCAAACAATGAAGCAGTCTGCAGTAATGTACTGAATTGTTCACTGGTTGATGTACTTGAGTCCTAAAATTAGACGTAAACCTATATACTTTCTACTGAGGTGTGGTTGATGCCACTGAACTAAACCGATACTGTGTATAAAGTAGATTTCTACAACATACTGCTTGTACTTAGGTCTCTGAAACATCATTTTGTTCAAGTATTTAACATACTGATGGGTTTCTAAGGGAATTCCCTGTCAGAGATCCAACTTGAGCTTGATGGTTTAAATGTCTTTGATTATATGCCCTGATGATTCTGAGAGTCTGACGCGTTAATTGTTAGAGATTGAAGTTTAAAAATAGAGAGCAGGGTATTGGTGAGGCAGTATCTGGCGAATTGTGTATAGTTTTGGTTCTTTGTATTTATGAAATGGTATGCTCCAATACCAATATATCCTAAGACACTTACTAGGTTAATTACTAGAATAAAAAGGTTAACTTATCAAGAATGGTTATGGCAGGTTAGTTTTTTAATTGCTTAGAGTCTCGAAGAATAAGGATTCTGTGTGGGCTTGAGAGTAAATGTTGAGAAGATGCTTCCACTAGTGGGGGAGTTTTGAACTGGGGACATAGTAACAGTAACAGAATATGATGACATTTGTTTAAAGCTGATTCATGAAAGAATTTCATCTCTGCGGATAGTGAGTGTCTAGAATTCTCTATTCTATAGAGTTGTGGAGATAGGTAACCAAATTAAAGAGAAAATCAATTTTAAAGAGAAAATTTTGGAGAATGGAGGAGTTGAGGATCAGCCATGACTTTTCAGGATTGCAGGGCAGACTTTAGGAGCTGAATGTCCTACTCTTTCTATTTCTTATGTTCCTATTCCAGCAGATTTGCAATGTCAGAATGGTAGTCTCCTGGGAATTGATTGTGACTTCAAGTCTCCTTTTGATTTTAGACTAACTTGATAAAGCAAATGGCAACTCAACTGAAGAAAAATGTTAAACCTGATGAAATACTGCCAGCAATCCCTGAAGTCATCTTATTTAATTGCTCATAGTGCCATCAATACTGGTGACTTGAACTTACCACTCCTGACTTTAATGAAAATTTGTGACAAGTTGTTGCAGAATGGGAACATGTTGGGGAGAGTGCAATCTGAGAGGCATGTGAGCATATCCACATTTAGAAAATGTGTCCTGCATACTCCCTTTTCTCCCATACCTGAACAGATGTCTTGTGCTGCAATTTGGGAAATTCTGCACTAGCTGTTGCTGTGATTAATTTTAAAAATCCTGAAGTCTGCAGCACTCTGTCAGAGAGGTCTGGACAAGAAGTCTGAAGATGTTATTTTCGTCATTTGGGTTGAAAAATCACTGAGCAGTGTAAAGACTGAACCAGGAAGTATTAGTGACAGTGTCGAGCACAAAATGTAAATTAAAGGTGGAATTCAATTAAGAGATTTTTTTTTTAAAAAATGTAATCTCAAACTATAATTTAATTTCTGAAAGAGAACTGTACTTGTAAAAGTTGTTTTTTTTGGTGCTGGAAAGGTTTTAATAATTAAGATTTCAAAATTTGAGCTTAAAGAAAAATAATTGTAAATTTGAAAGAGAGTCTTTAACTATTCTTGTCAAGAGTGGGGAGTATCCATTACTTAATGATCCTGACTTCTGTTGCATTGCATGCATTTGAATCCAGATGCTCGGCAAGACACCAGTATAGTGAAGCTTGTGAGTGTGCTAGGCAACTCACAAAGTGCCTTTCTGATTTGTGTTGCCAGAAGTTAGCTTAATTCTCAATAATAGTGAGTACTAGGGCCTTGCCATTAATTTTACCACACAATTCAGGCTCACGTCATTCTGTTGCATGCAATTACTTTTTTGTCGGTCCATGTGAACTATTTTCATTCTGTTCATAATGTAGGGAGATTTGAAAGTTGACTGTAGCATTGATCCTTCTTAAAAATACAATGCACTGTGTGAATGATTCCAGATGAAGTACAATAACTGGTAAAGAACCCTCTTGTTGAATGATTCATCAGGAAAATTTGAGTAGAGATTTGTTGCCAGGTGGCTGAGACTCTGATCTCTTAAACTGTCAGTTAGGATAGTGCAAATGTCATTGATCATTAGAGTGAAAAGAAATTTCTTTGTACAGTCTCATCATACTGGGGCACTCATTTTGTTAACTAGAGACACTTTGGTGGAGTCCAATGAGTCATATGGGAATCTGCCTGAGGTGCCTGTGCTGCAACTTTGTCAAGTCCAAATGCAATGATTAGTCCAATTACTTCAACCTGTTGGTTTTTTGTTGAATTACAAATGAAAAAGTTTACTCTCACAGCTGTTTCTTCCATGTGCTTTTTGTTGTGTAATTTGTTTGCACGTTTCTTGTAGACTTTCATGTAGACTTCTTTAAAGATGTGTTAAGTTACGGAGACAATGACTAATGATAATGTCACTAGGCCTGTCATTCAGATGACCAGACCAGTGCCCTTCGATACAGTTTCAAATCCTACCACAGCAGCTGGTAAAGTCTGGAATTGAAAGTTAGTCTCTCTAATGATGACAATAAAACTTTGTTGATTTGTTGCAAAAAAAACCCCCACCTGATTCAATAATTTCCAATTTGGAAATCTGCCATCCTTACCTGGTCTGGCCTACCTGTGACTCCAGAGCCCCAATGGTGTGGCTGGCTCTTAACTGCTCTCTAAATTGGCCTAACAAGCCCTTCATTCAAGGCAATTTGGGATTGACAACAACGGTCAGACAAATTGACCGGTTCCCTGAAATGTTGACACTTGTAGTGCAAGAAGGTTTGCAGTCTGCCTGCAGATTACATGCAGCGTTCTATTCCTCACGTTTGAAACCTATTGAAATAACATTAAAACCTGCAGGTTTTTAGTCTAAACTTTCAATGATATAAACATTCTGGTTCATTTCCAGGGAAGCTTGACCTTTGAAAATATAGATCATTTTATCACATTATGATACACCTAGGTTATAACAACACCGTCTTGTATTGCATAATATTTTAATCTAGAGTAAACTCTTTTGTGCTTCCAAACATTCTAATCGGTCAACCATTGTTGTATTAAAATACAAGGTTAGGGATCAAATGGAATGAAGCTGTGTTGAGGATGTGGAGAGAGGGGTTATGATAATGTGGTATTTGGAGGAGCAACTTGGTCATCAAGCTTGTTTTGAAGGAGGTCAGAGAGCAACCTGAAGAGAATTTCTGGTCTTATGGTCAAGACAGCTAGAGGCACAGTTAGCACTGTTAGGACAAAGAGGATCGGAGATGCCAAGAGCAGAGTGTAATAAAGACCGTACTTAAGACAAGGTTTTCAGTCTGGTCAGTTTCAGAAGGAACAAATGTCTAGTAGCAGTGCTGATTTTTGAGAGCTTGTTCTGCACTGATTTGTCAGCCAATGCCAATATCTTGGATAACTGAAACACTGAGTGTTGGCAAGAAATACAGTTCACCTCTATTCCCATGGTATCCAAGAAGGATTGGATTGCTATGACTGTACACTCATAACCTCCCCCCTTCCCTCAATTCTCAGGTGCAGTCTATCTGACTCTGGTGACTCATCAACCCTATGTAGAGCCAACCTTATTTTACTTGTAAACATAACGAATACTTCATAATTTTTTTTGTCCTACAATTTCTCAACTGCTTTTTGTAATGACTTTGACTATATCTTTGGCCAAGAACCTCTGCCTTCTGCTTCCAAGAATGTAGTCTTTCTGGTCCCCAGTCAGCCCCAGCCATCTCCTTTCCACCCCCTCATTTACATATGTATAAAACACTTAGATTTTCTGTTTATCTGCCATTCTCTTATACTCTTTTTTTTTTTTTGCCTCGCTTATATCCCTTTCCCGTTCCCATTTGTATTCCTCTGTTCCCCTTCCAGATTCTATTCAGACAATTCAAGTTTCTTCTTCTTTTTGTGGGCAGTGGGCATCACTGGCAAAGCAAACGATTGTTGCCCATTCCTGATGAACCTTGCTGGGCCTTCATAGAGGACAGCTAAGATTCAACCACTCCGCTGTAGGTTGAAATCACATGTAGATTAGATCAAACCAAATAAGAATGGTAGTATTATTCTCTAAAGGACAAAAGTGAACCAGATGGATCTTCACGCAATTGGTGGTGATAGGTTTAAATGAGACTGGATTTCAGTTCCAGATTTTTAAAAATTAAATACCACCAGTTACCATGATTGGATATGCATCTATCCTCCTGGAATTGAGCCTCTAGATTACTAGATCAGTGTCATTACCACTTTGCCAGTGCCTCACTAGTTCATAGCTTTTACATCTCTTTGATTTCCCTACAAATCTGCCCTTTAATATCTTTTCCATCAGTTAATGGCCTATTGTATCATCTCAGGAGTGTAATATTACCTTTTTATTGTTTAACTTTAACCAAATAGGTACTGTCCCAGATCCCCTTAAGTCATTCTATCCTCCAGCAGGTCAGGCCAGGAAGGGCTTTTGCCTGAAACATCGATTTCCCCTGCTCTTCGGATGCTGCCTGACCTGCTGTGCTTTTCCAGCACCACACTTTCACCCCTGTATTTATAAAGCCATGTTTCCTGTTGCCAGACATTTGTACTGCTCTTTGTTAGATAAGGTTGGTGAGCATTTAGCCAATCTGTGCACTTGCATACCTCTGCTATAAATTTAATTTGGGATCATTGCATTTCTTGGTCTGATCTCTCAATACTTTCCTGTGTATTGATTTTTGTTTTAAAACTTACTGTGGTCTATTAGTGTTACTATTAATGTTTTCACTAGTACTTGTCTATCTGAGCTTTTTGTGCACCTCAATTTTCCTTTTGTAATGCTTTATTCTGCTTCTCCTATCTTGCTGAGTTAGATTAAATTTTCCCAATAACATCTGCCAATGTGGTTATCCATTCCATGGGACTGAAGAAGCCTGCCCTGCATCTGTTTGTCAGACTGGCTAAAGTTTACAGCACTAAGTTTAGACATTTTACCATCTGATCAATAGTCTTCACTTTTCTTAGATATTACTTGCCCTGTTATTACTTAGTGTGTACTGTCATTGCACTGCTCTGCTACTCAACATCCTAACTCCTATGGGGATTTGATTGTTATTTCACTGCAATAGCCACCACCTTTTATCCTTTCTAGTCACTCAGCTGTTCTGTCCCTGAACCTCTTCAGGCTTTCTGACCTTGTTAAACAATGAAATTACTTACTGTTTACTTTCCTTCTGAACTCCTCCTGTGTACTCCAATGATGTCAATGTTTATAGAATTACAGAAGTGCTCTGCTGTAGAAAGAGACCATTCGGCCAACCAAGTCTGCACTGCTCTCCAACTGACTATTGTGACTCTGCCATTCTCCTGCCTTTCCCATGCCCTTGCAGATTGTTGCTACTTAAATAATCATTATTTAATACCCTCCTTCTTGAAGGTCTCAATCGAACCTGCCTCCTCCACACTTGCAGGCAGTACAACTCAGACCTGAACCACTTGTGTGAATCTCTTTTTTTTCTTGGTCTCACATCACCTTTAATTTTGTGTGCTATCTTGATCCTTTTGAGTGGGAACAGTCTCTCATATCTATTGTGTTCAGCCCTCTTGTGATTTTGAATAAAGGTTTCTCCACAGCTGAACTTTAAACTGACAGGTCTGTAATTGCTGACCTTATCCTTGCAACCTTTTTGAACAAGGGCATAAAATTTGCAGTCTGCATTTTTCAGGTATTTCTGGAGTCTAGGGAATCTGAAAGATTATGGTGAGTGCCCCTGCAATTTCCATCCCCACCACGCCCACCCTCTGTATCTTTGGATGCATCTTATCCAGTCCCAGTGCCTTATCAAGTTTAATTTTCAAAACTCTAACCAATAGTTCCTGCTTCTCCATTTTCATCTGACACCATGACCTGGATAACTCTACCTCCTTGATAAAGACAGTATTCAAATAAAACTACAGCCATGTCCACTGCCTTGAAATGTAAGTTATCTTTTGGTTCTGAATCAGCCCTACTCCTTTTAATGTTCTCTTAATATGTATATACTTAGAGGATTTTGGAATTCCTCTGTTGGCCACCAGCCTTTTCTCAATCTTCTTGGCTTCCCTAAATGCACTTTCTTCTCTCCTCCGAATCTTCTGCATTCCTCTTGGTTCTCAGTTATGTTTTCTACCTGACACCTGTTCTAAGTTCATCCAGAGTGAGCTCTGGATGACTTCTCCTCCTTCCTTTTCCCTTCAGAAGGTAGCCCATTTTTCAGTTAATTTCTTTTCTGCCGAAATTTCATTTGTCTAGCCTGCCCAACTCTGTTCTTGCCCGACACTACCCTGGACCCGTTGGGCTATTTAGCATGGCCAGTCCACCTAATCTGCATATCTTTGGACTGTGGGAGGAAACTGGAGCACCGAGTGGAAAGTCGTGAAGACACAGGGCGAATGTGCAAACTCCGCACAGTCACCAAAGGTTAAAATCGAACCCAGGTTCCACGCCCTTTTTTCATCTTGACATCAGCCACCAAATTCTGAGTTCACAAAATCTGTGGAAATGTTTATAGCCAGAAAAGAATAACCCCTTCAAACTAATAATTTGAAGAAAAATAACTTTGATTTCCAAACTATGATTATTGTACCCTAGATGAGTTTTGCATTTGGTTAAAGCTAAAATATCAGAATTACATAGATTTAATGGTTAGCTTTTTTTCTTTTTGACTAGCAAGGGAAACAGTGATGTTTATGACTGGTTTTAAAGCTATAGTTTAACTTTGTAAATAGGCCAGCTTTCTTTGTGACCTATAATAGAAAATTTGTGAAAATGTTAAATACTTACTTATTAGCTGCGTACAGAAACTTAGTTTTCCGATGAAGGCAAGGTTAACTGGCTTTAGCAGCCTGTGAAGGTTTAGCTAATAGGGCAGGACATTTTGGTATTGATGCAACACATAATTTTATAGAACAGTATCTGAGAATGTAGAACTGGGACAACTTGTGATTGATAAACAAAACTGCAATGTTGGTCACTGTTGCAGATGAGTGTTTTTATTCCAAGGATTTTTTTTTTTTTAAAAACTGGTTCATGGTATGTGGGTGTCACAGGCAAGCTCAGGATTTATCGCCCATCTCTCACTGTGAGCAGGTGGTGATGGTGAGCTGCAGTCAGTATGTTATGGATAATCCCTCATTGCTGTAAATCTAGTGAGTTCCAGATGGTTGATGCAAGTCAGGGTGGCATAGAACTTTGGGATATGGTAGACAATGTTGGCTCTGTACTCCATGCTGCCCTTGCTCTTTTAGGGTTTGATGTCACACTTTGGCATGTATTTCCCCAATTTGCTAAAGTGCTGACGGTGACCAAGACATCATTATTTGATCACAAAGTCACTACAAACAAATGGTGTCTAATCGCCAAACTGCTCATGCTTGGTGTAAAACGGTGACAGGAATTGGTTACTTCTAATAATAGACAATGTATGCAGAAGGCATAAAACAATGAACTGTGACTTTTGTCAGATGGCTTGCTTCTAATTCAGTGCTGGGTCTGAGTTCTATTTTCACTTCTTAGTGGGAACTTGCACTGTACTCGTAAATTTTTCCTCCAGGTCATGAGCAACATTTTTTAATAAATAAAAACAAAATATTGCCGATGCTGGAAATCTGAAATAAAAATTTTTTTTTTTAATTGTTGGCAACTGGCATAAGGTTTTTTTTTTTGTTGAAAAGGGGACAATTTACTTGAGTATTGCGACAAATACAAAACTACATAAAGAAACCCACTAATTATATAAATACCTCATAACTAACAACTAACTAATAAATCATGTCAATAATAATAATACAGCTCAGTGGAACAAAGTAATAGCCCTCAACCATCGAAAGCATAAATTTATATATATTAATGTGTGGCTTAATAATTGACATCAGGAAATCAAACATGATCCACAAATGTTGAAGTTTTATCTCAAATTCTTGCCAGATAATTACCCATACACCGTCTGTTACTGTTTTGTTCCTAATATTTTCACGTGTCCAAGGTTTCCAATGTTTGTTCATTTGAGAAGTGCATGATGTCCTGAAATGAATAGATGCCATTGGAGGTTGGTTTACAGTGGTGCATACCAGAGTTCATTGGTTTCAGCTTACGCAGAAAACAAAAGACAGCTAATTTGTGGAATGTGAGCCTAAAAACTTTTGGTTGGACATAGTGAATCCTGTACCATGAAAAGGAATTTAAATAATTCAGTTGCCATTTGAGGCAATGGCCTTGATGATGGTCATTTTTCCCTGTAGTTTTTCTTTGGCTTTTGACATGTTAGCTTTTTCACCTTTTTTTGAGTTCTGAATGTATGCTCTAAGAATGGCTCCTTCACATTACAATCTTATGTTTTTTTTTAAAATGGTTATGCTCAGCTACAACAGTGTAAGCTTTTGCATTTCCTTCTGACTTTAATTGGTACGGAGAGATTATTAATTTGGGGGTAGACAGTGTCATAGTAGTAATGACATTGTACTAGTAATAAAATGCTCTAAGGAAATGTATTCAGTTCCTACCATGGAAGCTGGTGGAATTTAAGTTGAGTGAATAAATCTGGAATTGAAAATCAGTCTTGTCAATGATGACCAAGAAACTATCTTCGATTATCATAATGATCAGACAGGGGGTGGTGGTTTAAATATAATTTTAGGGAAGGAAACTGTATCTGAAGTAATGTGGCAAACCACTCTGTTAAAGGGCAATACAGGATGGTCAGCAAATGCTGGCCTTAACAATGGTGCTCACATCCCATGAAATTTTTTTTTTAAATCCGTGTTTGTTGCAGCATACCCTCTTTGTTTTCATGTAAAAGTCTTCCCAATTTGTATGCTAGTCATTGTTGTAGAGAACAGACGTGTTATTGACTTGCAAAAAATTTCACTCCCTTTCTGTGCTTTTGATTATTTTCCTGTTTTTCTTTTTGGTGTTTTACAACATTACCCTACTTAGTCTGAAAGATAAATAGACCAATAGAGGAGGGGATTGAATGTGTGAAGTTGTGTATGATTACGTTGAAAGTACTAATCCATCTTAAAACAAAATCTCCATTCAACACTTAAGGTTGCCATTCCTCAAGTACCTGAATATTGCTAATTGGGCATGCTTCTCAGAATTGCTAGGAATATAATCTGTGCTATTTTGACATCCCTCATTCTGCAGAGACAGTAGCTAATAAGAATAGTATGTTATCCCTCTGCCAGCTTTGTGATACTACACAAAAGTGATTTGTGTTTGGGTTTCACTGCTCATGTCATTTCTAAGCAGTGTTTGGCAAGTCCTTCACATTAAAGGAAATCTACATCACTGATGCACAGGACAGAATGACTTTAGTTATTGAGAAATGGCATTTTGTCAGAAAATTTTATAAAAGGTTTCTTTTGGAAACAGCTGGCAGATTTCACCAATTTTGTAAACCTGAGAGTTTGAGGGAATAGTTAACACTTTAAGTAACAGTTGGTGCTGGTGAGTTCCTTTTGTTCTCCCTATGGCAAAATAAGTTTTGGTGTTGAATGAAGTCTTCATTTTGGACAAGAGAATTGTGACTTGGAATAGATAAGGGGCGTTTACTAAATCTGAACTTTGAACGTTTTTTCTCCATGAAAATTGCTTTGGATTTTCGCTTCATAACTTTTATGAAGCTATGTTAAATGTTTCAGAGACATTGAATTGCTGAGCAAGTTGTTTTTCAATCCCTGCATGTCATTGCAGTTTGGTTTTCATTAGTCATTTTGTGCTTGGAAGATGACCAGAAGGAGTGCTGAACCTGAATTCCTAATGGCATTTAAATGCTTATTGCTGCCAGAGATTTTGGCTTGGAGAAGCCCTCAGGATGAAGAAATGGGAATTCTCTTGTTTTAGAGGCAGCTAAGTTTAAGATAACCTAGTCGGGTACAGTGGCATTTTGTGAAGATCAATATGTGCAATGCTTCATTTCAAATGATTTGAGTTTACAGTTTACCAGGAGGGGAAATGTAACAAAATGTCACCAAGCTGCACTTTCACAACTGGTGGTCATTGTGGGATATAACGTGTGTGTGTCACATTGAATTTCTGTAATTAATGCAGTCTTGGCAAGTGCCAGCAGTATGCTTGTGAGCTAATCTAGTTTTTTGCAGCCGTGTGAATATGATGAGCTGTGCTTCATGTTGGAGGGTGGCAGAGGAGAGAGACATCAGAGATTCTGGCCCTCTTCCAGAAATTAATCACTTTTGACACATTTCCCACAATTTTCTGGCATCATAACATTCCTTTTTTAATTTTAAACCAGTGTTGATCAGAGTCTATTGCAGAAGTGTTAGATATAGTAATAAAATAGTTCCAGAGACTTAAAGCTGTAAGGTTTTCAAACTTAAGGACATCCAAAGAATTGGAGTCTCCCAATTTTCAAATGTGTGTAAAACCTGAAACTACTACATTTTAGAATGCAACACTTTTTTTTGAAAGGTAAGAAACATAAAATGAAAATGTTTCTGTAAATGTAGGAATGGTAGATGTTAAATTTTATGCTTTATATGATCGTGTGTGTGTGTGAGATGTGAATTTTGAGTTGATGGTCTATAAAATGTTAAGTTCAAAGGGAGAAAATTTTAACTATTTGTTTGTACTCAACTACCTTCAGCACAATTTGGTTTTTTTTTCCTCTTTGGGGGTACAGAAAAGATTTACAAGGATGTAGCAGAAATTGGTGGGTTTGAGCTAAAAGGAGAGACTGAATAGGCAGGTGCTTTTCCCCAGAGCATCAGAGACTGATGGGTAATGATTTTATAAACCTTTTTTTATAAACATGTGTGGACAGGGTAAATAGCCAAGGTCTCTTCCCCAAGGTAGGGGAGGACATAAGTTTAAGGATGGGAGAGATTTAAAGGAGACGTAAGGGGCAACTTTTTCTTGCAGCTGGTGGTGTGTGTATGGAATGAGCTGTTAGAGGAATTGTTGGAGGCATGTACAATACAACATTTAAAAAGCATCTGAATTGGTGCGTAAATAGGATGGGTTTAGAGGGTTGTGGGCCAAATGCTGGCAAATGGGATTGGGATCTCTGGTTGGCATGGATGAATTGGTTCGAAAAATCTGTTTCTGTGCTCTACAATTGCCTGGCTCTGGCTCTGGCTCTGACCCTTCCTCTGCCCTGCCCTCACCTTGATACCACTTTTTTTTTTCTTCGGGAACAAACCGAACCAAAAGCAAGTGTTTTTAGTGCTTTTATGATTGGTCTTGCTGCTGTGGGGTAACGCACTATGTGCTAAACACTGAGTTACCAGATGTGTCCATTTTTAATTCTACTGTATGACTTGCAATGTTTTTTTCTCCACCAATTAATGCAGTATTGCTTTTAATGTTAGTGACTTATTTTTGTAAGTGGAAAGAGTACAGAGTGCTGCACCTGTTTTATATCTTAGTTCAAATTGTGTGTTGATTTTCCAGGTGAACAATATCTGAAATAATCAAACCTTTAGTTGACTACTGTGTGAACCTATGGTTCACTTGAAAGTTGTGGTTTTCATGAATGCAAACACAACTGCAAGTGAGCACTTGGTGTAATCAGTTGCAATAGGGCCGTGACCAAGTGGCCCAACAATTGTAAGTTTTTAATAACCCACTGCACTGCCCACCTGTCTGCCTGCCCAAATCCTATCCTGTCACTTCCAACCACCAGCCATGAGGGTGGTGCAATAATGGCCAATCATGGGCACCAGAATGCCACTTTAGCCTGGAACATTTTGTTCCAATGCTAATGAAGTCCTGGTCTCTAATTCTGGAAACCTTGTTGCCACCTTGGTAGTTGGGCAACTGGCATGCTACACCTGGTAGCTGCCTGAAACTCCGTAACGCCCACCCCATTATCCCCATCCAAAAAGATGGCTGAGCGATGGCACTCTCCTCTCTGAAATCCGAAGGTTGTGGTTTCTAGATTTTCAACACCAATCTCTGGAGTGGTACTGAAGGCAGATTTGCTTTTATTGGAGATTCTGACTGTCTGATGAGACAGGAAAACAAGACACTGCCTGTCTTTTCAAGTGACGTGGAAGAACCCTGGCATTGTTTGATCAAAAGCAAGGCATCCAGCACTTATTTCTCAAGTTTGCGCCTAAAAATACAACACTTGTATACTTCAGTGCTTTTTGCTGAGAGCATATTGGCTGGCACATTTTGTTCCATCAATGACTGCACTACAATAGTACTGTGTTACCTGGAGAGCACTTTAGGACATCTTGAGGCATTGAAAGGTGCTGTAGGTAACTCTTGGTTCTGAAGTTCCAAAAACATGGCATTTCTTGTTGAAATTTAATATAATCCTCAGTGCAGCCTCTATATGCCATTAATGTGTTTCTGTTTCCTCCTTTGTCTCGCCCAATCCAATCTTTTTTTTTCTTTTCTGATTTGAGCGTTATGAACTTCTTGCATAAGGTTTCAGTCAGATCGGTTTGCTTAAACCAGCTTATTGGCAAACTTTAAAGGAAAGCTCAAAATATCATGTCAAGTACAATCATGGAATGGCTGCAGCACATAAGACTGTGTGTGTTAGGCCTTCATGTCCGTGGTAAATATCTGCAAGAGCAAGTCCCATTCATTTGGTTGTTTCCATGTCACCATGAACATTAATTCTCTACAAATAATTCTTAGTTTGCTTTTTTTATGAAAGGCCTCTGTGTTAAATTGTCCCCACCACGCTCCTTAGGCAGTGCAACTACTAGCTGCATTAAAAAAATGTTTTCCTTTGTATCACCACTTTGTTTGTTTTTCACCTTCTTCATCAATGTTCGCTGGTTCTTGATTATTTATTCCAGTTGGGCAGATATTTCACACAGACCTGGAACCATTCCTGTGAATTTTATCTGCATCCATTCAATGTTTTTACATCCTCCTTAGCTTTTTGTGCACAGTCCCTGGAGTAGGGATTTGAACTTTGAGCATGGCAACTGCAGATGTGATACTGCTGCCAACAGAGCCACAGCTGACACACTATGTATTTGTATTTAAGACAAATCCCAATTTACCTCTTCTACACAAATACTTGCACACTTTTAAAATGGCAAGTAAGTTTGAGTTTACATGGGCATGGAGAGCTCACTATTAAAACTCCACTAAATGCATTTAGATGGATAGTATCTCCTGTCTTTATCCTTCTTTGCTTTACGACCAAATGCAAAGCCAGGATTTACCAGGCAAATGAAGGAGTCATAAGATCATGGTTCTTTAAGATAAGATCATAATCTTGAGTTCTTTTTGTTGTGTGCACTCTTTGAAGAAAAGTTTATCTAATTGCGTTCTGCAAGTTATTCTGCCCTAGTGGCAATCTGCACAGTGCAGTAAATTATGACCATCTTATCATTACATTGTAAATCCAGTTGATTGCAAAGATAAAAGCCGCTCGACAATAGCAGTATGTGGGGAATAAATCAGTGAGTTATCTAATGCTTATGACTTTAGGTTATAGAATGCTAAGAGATGGAATGAATTGCTGCAGTTTAATTTTCTTCTGGATATTTACACCTTGGCATTTTTAAGCTTTTTTGTAACATTGTAACATTTTTAGAAATCGTAGATTATCACAATACATTGTGTATGCACTCTGTCTAGCTCCACCAAGTATTTTTCTGTCAATCCAGATAAGATCAATAAATCAGTTGATGGGGTATGGCTGAGAAGGAGGATTGTTTATTATGTGACAGATTTTGTAATGTCAATAAAAAGGTTGCCTTCAGTGCTTATTTGAATCTTTCCCTATATTTTTGGTACTCACCTGCCCTTGTGGCTTTATTTTGAGATTATTGCATTGGAATAGAAATCAGCAGCTTCATTGCTGTAGACTTCTGCCAACCTGGAGCCTGTCTGAAACGTGTCACACTCCTGCACTATCACTAGTGACACTGATATTAAGTGGATTGAGGAGACAGCCATCCTCCAGGGATAAGCTGGATTTGAATCTAGTGTCAGATTTAAAGTGAGATGTTGTACTCTCTGCAACACACACCCACTTCTATATGATTTTTGAGTTAATTTTTTAAACCAACTCCAATATAGCTCACTCTACACCTCCCTAAGCATCCCAACCCCAAATTAATTATATTGAGTTCTGTGTTTAGGATTTCGGTGTTAACATTGGAGCATGGGAATAGGCCATTCAGCCAATAGTGCCTCCCCTGCCATTTTAGCTAGTGGCTGATCATCATCTTAATGCCGCTTTACCACACTATTATCATGTCTCTTAATACCATTGGTCTCCAGAAATTTCTTGCTTTTTCTGACTTGAATCTACTTGATCCATAGCCCTTTAGAGGGTGGTGAATCTTTGGCATTCTCATTAGTCTCAAATGGCATTTTTTCCCTGTCCGGAGACTATGTACCTTGGTTCTGAAGTCACCAGCTAGAGAAATATCCCATCTGTCTCCACAAGCCACATCCTGTAAGAATTTTAAGTTTCAATGTCATGACCTCTCCTCCTTTTGGCCCAGTATTCCCAGAAGTTTCAATTTCCTCGGTCTCTCTCTTGTAAGTAAAGAACTGGAAGAGTTGATTTGAGGGCAGCTGTTTTGAAGGTAAATCCACATCTGACCTGTAGGAGTTTTTAAAGGCCAGTTGATCAGAGTTCAGGGCCAGCATGGTGAGCATAAAAGACAAGGAAGGTAAGGTTTGGGAACCTTGGATAATGAGAGATGTACTTTTAGTTGAAAAGACAAAGGAAGCATATATCTGGCTTAGGAAACAAAAATCAAAGCCCTCTAGTATAAAGGAAGCAGAAAAGAACATGAAAGAGAAATTAGGGTTAGAAGGGGCCATGAAATATCATTGAGTAGGATTTAAGGAGAATCCTAAGGCATTTTATATGTGTAAAGAGCAAGAGGGTAACAAGGGATAGGGTAGGATCACTCGCTGACAAAGGAGAGAATTTATAGGTTGAGGCCAGAAGAAGTGGGTGAGGTCCTTGATGAGTATTTCTGTGGTATCCACCAAGGGGGAAGACATGGATGATCAGATTAGAGAGGGGTTTGTTGATGCTCTAAGGCATGTCAATATTAAGGAGGAGGAGGAATTGGGTGTCTTCAGAAACATTTAAGATAAACCACTCCCCCACGGCCTGATGGAATCTATCCCAGAAAACTGAAGGAGGCAAGGGAGAAGATTATTGAGGCCTTGACAGAGGTCTTTGATTCCTCTTTAGCCACAGACAAGGTCCCTGAAGACTGCAGAATAGTCAATGTTGTTCCTTTTTATTCAAGAAGGGCAACACTGATAATCCAGGAAATTGTGAAGTACATCAGTGCTGGGAAATTAATGGAGAAGACTATTGAGACAGGATTTAGATTAGATTACTTACAGTGTGGAAACAGGCCCTTCGGCCCAACAAGTCCACACCGACCCGCCGAAGCGTAACCCACCCATACCCCTACATTTACCGCTTTACCTAACACTACGGGCAATTTAGCATGGCCAATTCACCTGACTTGCACATCTTTGGACTGTGGGAGGAAACCGGAGCCCCCGGAGGAAACCCACGCAGACACGGGGAGAACGTGCAAACTCCACACAGTCAGTCGCCTGATTTATTTGTATTTTGGAGAAGAATGGACCTGTTAGGGATACTCAGCATCCCTGCTGTCAATTGTACATTATTTACACAAATTTGAGGTTTAAATTGCTTAGAGTTCCTGGTATTAATACTTTAAAGGGACTCTGACTGTTACTTCCACTGTCCTGGAATGAAAGGACTTTACTTTCCATCATTTTTTTGAAATACAAATGAACAACTTTTTTTTTTAAACAAAGCTTATTTTTAACACCTTTTATCTTGTGTTTGCTGATTTTTATCCAGAATATTACATGCCAAATGGACATGGCAGTTGCATTGCTTGGTATAGATGACATTGCGATGGTGGGGGCATGACCTGGCATTGGGACTTGAGGAGATCTTTAGAACTTGTCTTTCAAAATGTTGCCTTGTGTAGACTAAGGCTCGTGATGTCTGAGGTACCATGAATCACAGCTCTTTAAAACGCTGACCTGACTCCATGAAAATTACAGAGGACTGTTTGTCTTTGCCGTGGAGCTGGCTAGGTTGGGAGCGCAGGGTGTAGTCTCATGACTTGAAGCAGTCCATGTCCTCACAAGATACTCCTGAGATTTGGGAATCTCCGAATTGGGACTAAGCTGCCAGTTTAGTTTTAAGGGCTCCTAAGTTATCCTGACTTAATCCAGACCTAAATCCTTGTATTGAGACTGTCTATGTTGGGTCCTGGACTGGCAATGCCTTTTTGTTTGTTTAAAAATTTTAATCTTTTGTACTTTCAAATCCATCTTTAATGGCACCCCTTCACAATAACCCTACACAAAATGTATGCTGTTTTAATAATAGTGTGTATGTAAAGTGATACTATGCCAAAAAGGCCTAGGCCTGAAATTTTTTGTTCTGTTTCTCTTTTAGTCACAAGTAGGGGTGACATGAAGTCAGGAATGGGTGGAGTGCTCGTCCTGACTGTGTCTTTTTTTCCTGTTGATTTTAGGATCCTCTCCTTGTTTTTTTTTCTGACCTAAGACTGGGGCACAGTCTGGGTTTGAAGGAGCTATGAAGGAGGGGGTGGGTAGGGTGAGTGCCCCCTATGGGCAGGGGGAAGAGTCTTCCATTCAAGGTTTTATAGTTGGTTTTCTTTATAGTTTTTGGTAGTAATAGTTGTTTATAGTTATGATAGAGTAGTTTCTGTATATAAAGTTTTTCGATTCTATGGGTCTTTATTTACTTATGTTCGGTGCTTTGTAAGCAGTGTTCTCCCTCCGAGGGGTTCAAGGGTGTCTGAAAGGAGATATGGCTAAGTGTCTTATTAAATGGTGCACCTGGAATATTAAAGGAAGTCATTCGCCTGTTAAAAAGGAAAAAAGTGCTTTCTAGCCTTAAGAGGGAAATGGTTGATATCATTTTGTTGCAGGAAACTCACCTTGATGATGGGAAACACCTGAAATTACAACAGAGGGGGTATGACCGGGTATTCTTTTCATCCTTTACTACTAAAAGTAGGGGAGTGGTGGTACTTATCCAGAAAAATCTTCTGTTCACATTATTAAAGCAGGTGAAAGATGAGCAGGGGTGGTTTGTGATGCTTAAAGCTCTGATACATGGGGAGGAAGATGGCATTTTAAATGTCTACTGACCTCCAGTGCATCCTCTCAAATTTTTGATTAGTGCTTTCTCTAAGTTGAGTGCTTTTGGAACATGGCACATTATTATGGGGGGAGGGGGGGGCATTTTAATTCTTTTGGATCTGACAGTGGACAGGATGCCTTATGGACCCCCAACTATTTCTTCGCAGGCCAATCAGGTGGTTGCTTTGAATTCAATACTGACACAAAACGCAAAGAAAACTTGCTTTTGCGAGACAGAGGCTGTTCGAATATAGGGATAGGTCAGGGAAGTATTTAGCGTACTTGACTACGAAAAAGCGTGCTGCCCAATCCATTACTGCAATCGGAGACAGCACTGGGGTCCTTGCATACGATGCTAAAAAGATTAATGAGGCTTTCGGAGCTTTTACTCTGAATTGTATTGGTCTGAAGGTTGCGAAGACAGGAGGGCTAAAATGGAGACCTTTTTTAAGAACCTGGACCTCCCCAGGGGTAACCTTGAAACAGGCCTCTCTCCTTAATGCCCCTTGACCGTTCAGGAAATACAGGAGGCAGCTAGGCAACTTCAGAGTGGGAAAGCGCCTGGCCCTGATGGTCTTCCAGGTGAGTTTTATAGGGAGATTATAGGGATTCTGTCAGGGCCTATGTTGGAGATTTAAATCACTCCTATACGCATGAATGCCTACCACCTACTTTGAGAGAAGCTAATATTTTCTTCCTTCTTAGGAAGGGAAAGGTTCTGAGGATTGTGCCTCATACAGGCCCATCTCTGTATTAAATTCAGATTTCAAGATTCTGTCCAAGATCCTGGCGCTGAGATTGGAAAGGGTGTTGCCCCATATTATTAAAGAGGACCATACAGGCTTTATAAGGGGCTGTAGGTCCTCTAATAATAATAAAACGTTGCTGAATGTGGTCCAAGCATGTCAGCAATGATCAATTCAGGGGTTGATGATTTCCTTAGATGCAGAGAAAGCAGTTGACCGGGTGGAATGGCCATTTTTTTTTTAACGTCTTAGAACAGTTTGAATTGGGTGGAGTCTTTGCGAGGTGGGTGGAGGTTTTATATCGCCACCCTATGGCCGTGGTCATCACCAACTGGGTGAAGTCTGGGAATTTTATGATGGGTAGGGGTAGTCGGCAAGGCTGCCTCCTCTCACCGTTGTTTACGTTAGTGATAGAGCCGCTGGCAGAGGCCATTCGTCAGAACGTCCACATAACTGCTCTGGAAGTGGGATCGAGGGCACATAAGATTACACTATGCGGATGATGTCCTTCTATTTTTATCGAACCCGATGACCTCTGTACGCCATTTGATGCAATGTATCAATTCATTTGGGGCTATTTCAGGATATAAGATTAACTTTGCAAAATCCTTAAGGTTCCTTTTGGGGAACCTTAAGGATGTGTCAGAAGTTGAAGGTGGCCCTAAGTTCCCTTTTAAGTGGTCACGGGCAGGGTTCCGGTACCTAGGCATTTTCATTACCCCCAGGTTTGATCTGTTATTTTGGACTAACTTTGCTCACTTGCTCGACAATATTAGGTGAGGTCTCCAGAGATGGGAGCCTCTTCCAGTTTCATGGCTGGGCCGAATAAGTCTCATTAAGATGAATGTTCTTCCTCGTTTGCTTTATCCCATGCGTATGCTCCCTATAATGTTTCCCAGGTCAACGCTGCGGCAGCTTATGGGGTGGTTTGGTTCCTTTGTCTGGCATTGTGGGCTGCCCCTCATCAAACTTACTAAATTGCAGTTGCCTCAAGGAGGGGGAGGGGTTGATTTCCCAAACATGAGAAGGCATCAGTTGAGTTCCCTGCTGTCCTTTGTCTGCGATTGGGTAGGTAACGATCCAAACTCAATATGGCTGGATATTGAGGCCCCCAAGCAAAGTGCCGTCTTAATTAACCTGTTATTCGTGCATAAGATGAGGACAGTTATGGACCACTGCTGGAACCCTATTGTCATTAGTACAGTCAAGGCATGGAGGGTGATGCGTCAGAGTGAGGGTTGCTTATCCAAGACTTTGCCACTTGCACCTATAGTTAGCGTGCCAGGGTTCCGACCAAGGATGATGGACTCCGGGTTCAAGTTATGGGCAGCGAGAGGAGTTTCTAGTTTGGGAGACTTGTTTGAGGGGGAGGTTATGATGTCTTTTGAGCAACCGAGCTGCAAATACAGGTTACCCAGCAGAGACCTTTTCTGTTTTTTTCAGGTTAGGGATTTCATCCAGAAGAAGACTACACTTCTCACTAAGCCGTATAAACCCGATACAGAGAGGTTGTTGCTACATTCCACAAGCACCCTTTCAGTTAGTGCCCTCTATTGCCTGCTGGCTGGCAGGGCCTGGCAGGATATAAACCGGTTATGAGAGGTCTGGGAGCAAGAGTTAGGAGTGGAGATCTCTTCTGAAACATGGGAGAACATATGGGACAATACTCGAAAGATCTCTATTTGTAATAGGACATGCGCTACGCAGTTAAAAATTCTGCACAGGACTCGTCTGGCGAAGTTTTAAAAAAAGGGCATCTTCAGTGTGCCCCAAATGTAAAATAAGTGCAGATACTCTTACTCATTGCTTCTGGACATGCTACAGGCTCAGTGTTTACTAGAGCGCTGTGGCGGGAGAGATAGGGATGGTATTGAGGACTGAAGTCAACGTAGACCCGCTATCTCTCCTCTTAGGTCTACCAAATTTACCATCTTTAGACGGGTATTTAATATGAACTATTTAATATTCTTGCATTCTGTGCACGGAAGAATATTCTAATGAACTGGGTGTCTGAGAACCCACCGGGCTTGCTGGGATGGCAGAAATTAATTATGGACCACACTCCCTTGGAGTTTTTTACAAACCTGGTGCACCACACAACAGACAAGGCAGCCCTACCTGAGTTATTTGGAAACCGATTTGTCAGTTGTCTTAACTAGGGCGTTTGGTTAACCAGGATGGTTAGATTTGTCAAGCCTTGGGCCCTGGAGTGGGTCTCCTGAGTTAATACAGGAATATATACAATACGTTCCTCTGTTTGGGAGCTTTGCGCCTAGCATAGCTGTTCTGTTTTGTTTTTTTTTTCTCTGTTTGCTTTTCTTTATTTTTGTTTTGGTATTGCTTTGCACAGTGTTAGGGTTTGTTTTGTATTAGAGGGTAGGTTAATAGTTAGGAGACAGTAGTTGCATTGTTATTGTTTTTGTCTGTTTTCCTTTTATTATACTGATATTTGTTATTGTATTTTTCAATTTTATATGTTTGTAAAGTTGAAAAAAATTTGCTAATAAATATATTTACAAAAAAAAATTCTCCTTTTTAAAACATACTCCTTTGAACCAGACTTGTAGGTAGGGTTGCCTTGTCTGTTGTGTGGTGCACCAGGTTTGTAAAAAAGTCCAAGGGAGTGTGGTCCATAATTAATTTCTGCCATCCCAGCAAGCCCGGTGGGTTCTCAGACACCCAGTTCATCAGAATATTCTTCCGTGCTCAGAATGCAAGAATATTAAATAGTTCATATTAAATACCCGTCTAAAGATGGTAAATTTAGTAGACCTAAGAGGAGAGATAGCGGGTCTACTTTGACTTCAGTCCTCCATACCCTCCCTATCTCTCCTGCCACAACGCTCTAGTAAACACTGAGCCTGTAGCATGTCCAGAAGCATGAAGAAGGGCTTATGCCCGAAACTTCGATTCTCCTGTTCCTTGGATGCTGCCTGACCTACTGCGCTTTTCCAGCAACACATTTTCAGCTCTGATCTCCAGCATCTGCAGTCCTCACTTTCTCCTTGTAGTGTGTACTATCCTATTATCGCCATATGTGGCATATTGTCTCAGCTAAGTTTCTTGTGCAATGTCTTAAGATGTTTTACTACATCGAAGGCTTTCGAGAAATATAAATCATTGGGTCTTCAGCTTCTCACGGCTGTTTGTTTTAGTTCCTGTTGCCTTTCTGAGTTATCATTTTTTAAAATCCTTTTGATCTCCAGATCTTCCATTTCATTAAAATCATTGGCAATCATGGAATTTTTCTACACAGTCAGGTTTCCTTTGGAAAAGAATCACCTTTTTATTGAGAATTTAATTCTCCGATTTTACTTGTGGTTTCCTACCTCCCTTGGATTTGAATTTGTATATGACCTGTAGAAAGAAAAGTGGTCATTGTTGATTGACATGATTTGGAGATGCCAGTGTTGGACTGGGGTGTACAAAGTTTAAAAATTACACCACATACGTTCTGATTGCACAAAGTGGAAGTCTTTTGAGCTGGTCTGTTTTGGAAGCCTAAAAATCTCTCCTTTTTCCTCCTCTCCCTTGGTTTCAGAATTGCCTCAGACAGACTATCTACAAGTGGCAGAAGCAACATGGTTGGCCCTGAATGTTGTGTCCAATGGCCATTCATCAACCAGTTCTCAGACAATTGGAGTGACAAAGATAGCAAAATCAGTGATCGCTCCCCTAGCCCAACATAATGTTTCTGTATTCCTATTGTCAACCTACCAGACTGACTTCATACTGGTGAGCACAATATCTGTCTTTCTCAACATTTTTTTTTCATGTGAAGACTCCTGCAGCAGGTGGTACTGAATAACAACGTAATATTGAGGGAATGTCTGCTTGCGGACATGTTAGTTTATTTGGAGTGCAAGTGTTTCTCTCTGGTTTACAGTATCATGGTCGTGTAGTACACACAATACTAGTGTTATCTAACTTGATGCCTTGGGTTTAATAGCTTTCATGATCTGTACCTGCTTTATCGTTAAAGCATGCCCTTTTAGAAATTGCTGTAAAGTTTCTTATTATCGAGGATAATGATCTAGTCAGCCAACATGATATTAGTGTAAATTGATTCAGGGGTGATGCTGTCTCAGGCATACATTTGCAAGAAATTATCTTGGATGTTGATGTGAAAATAGGTATCAAATTATTCATTCATAAATTTAGGTTTTCAATGAAAATAGAATTTGTCTAAATGTACTGGTATTTGATTAAGACTGACCAGAAAGATACCCCCACGTTTTATTTTACGAATCTGTTAATGTCATAATCTAAAATTTGATTTTTAACATGGTCCTTTTTCTTTTTAAAGAGGTACTTTTATTTTGTCTGTAGCTTCAATTAGGCAATTGGGTATCAGGCTGGCTCAGTAGTCAGCACTGCTGCCTCCAGGTGCCAGGGACCTGGCATCGATTCTAGCTTTGGGCAACTGTCTGTGTGAAGTTTGCACATTTTCTCCCAGTGTCTCCATGGGTTTCCTCCCACAGTCCAAAGATGTGCAGGTTAGGGGGATTGGCCATGCTAAATTGCCCATAGTGTCTAGGGATTTGAAGGCTAGGTTGATGATCCATGTGAAATGCAGGGTCACAGGGATATGGTAGGGGGATGGGATGCTCTTTAGAGGGATAGTGTGAACTTGATGGGCCGAATGGCTTGCTTCCACACTGTAGGGATTCTGAAATATTAAGTAATGCTATAAGTTTGAATACGGCTCTGTTGTGAATTGTATACATATAATCATCGTATATTTGATCTAAGAGTACATTTTCCCTCCTCGTAAAAGACCGACCTGTGAAATTGAAGGAAAGTCAAGCAAGTGGTCAGGCCTAGAATGCCAAATTTGGCTGGACCGTCTTGAGATAATTTCTAAGACATCGAAAAAATACTCCATTTACATGCTGCAACGTAGGCAAAAAATGCATGCTTCTCAAGTTGTATTAATCATTGCTTGGTGTTTATTCTTGGGAATTCATCCCTTTTTAAAATTATATATGTGGCGTTGGCACCAAGCATTTTTGGGTATATTATAAATAAGCATGCAGAATTGATCAGGAACAAAAGCCAGCCCACTGCATTACAGTGGGTTTTGACCTCTGTACACTCACTCACATCTTAAGCTTGGTCCCTTGATGCAATGATTAAGTTAGATTATCTACAGTGTGGAAACATGCCATTTGGCCCAACAAGTCCACACCAACCCTCTGAAGAGGAACCTACGCAGACCCACTTCCCTCTGACTAAAGCACCTAACACTGTGTGGGCAACTTAGTATGGCCAATTCACCTAACCTGCACATCTTTGGACTGTGGGAGGAAACTGGAGCACCAGAGGAATTCCACGCAGACACTGGGAGAATGTGCAAACTCCATACAGACAGTCGCCCTGGGTCCCTGGTGCTGTGAGACAGCAGTGCTAGCCACTGTGCCATTCCAAAGGTTGGTACTATGAATTACTATGTTGTGCAGTACCGTGGGTTGATGCTTACTGAGACCTGGGATTTGAATATGTGCAAATGTATTTCATCTAGAGCCTGTAACACTTCTGTATGAAATCTACACTGTGTCCTCTGTACGTTTTAATATTCTCTTCACTTTGTATGGTCAGGTACGGGAAAGTGATTTACCAGCGGTTGTTCACACCCTTTCTGAAGAATTCAGTATCTTCAAAGAGGAGAATGGTGAATCAGTGCCAGTGGATTGTAACAATGTCACAAATGGCTTTGTAAAACCCAAAACTGGTAAGGTAAAATGGCCTGATTCATAACTGTTGTTTGTCTCATGATGACTAGTACAGGCCACTTGTGAGACTGTCATTTGAATGACAGCTGTAATATCGAAGAATTTGACAATACTTGAGTACTGGATAGGAGTATGGATAAAGGGGAGCCTGTAGATGAGTGTACTTTATTTGGTTTCCAAAAGGCATTCAACAATATGCCACGTCGGCTGCAACACAAGATTACATTGTGTTGGAAGTGGTAAAGGAGCATGAATGAAGGATTGGCTAGAGAACAGGAAACAAAGGGTTGGGATAAATGGGTCATTTTCAGGTTGGCAAACTAATTAATGGAGTGTCAAGGGCTGGACCTCAACTATTTATAATCTGTATTAATGACTTGGTGAAGGGGCTGACCGCCTTATAGCCAGATCTGCTAATCTTGCAAAAGTAGGTCGGAAAATGAGTGGATAGTGGGGGGAGAAGAAGAAACTGCAAAGAGTTAGAGATGGGTTAAGTGAGTGAGCAAAACTTTGGCTGATGGAGTATTAAATTGGGAAAATGTTAAGTTGTCCACCTTGGCAAGAAGAACAGAAATGCTGAATATTTATCTAAATGGAAAGAATGACTGCAGAATGCTGTGGTACAGTGGGATCTGGATGTCCTCATTTGAGATTAACATGCCAGTACAGCAAGTAATTAGCAAGGTAAATGGAATGCTGGGCCTTTATTGCAAGGAGAATGGAGGAAGGAGTCTTTAAGTTATACAGGATATTGGGGTGACTGTGGCTAACATACCATGTATAGTTCTGGCCTTGTGCAGGATATGCTTGTATTGGCAGCAGTAGACATTATTGGTGGCTATTTTAAAAATAAATCTATTTCACCAACAAAAACAGAAATTGTTGGAGAAGCTCAGCAGGTCTGGCAGCATCTGTGGAGAGAAATCAGAGTTAACATTTCTGGTCCAGTGACCCATCGTCAGAACAGTTCTGAGGAAGGGTAACTGGACTGGAAATGTTAACTCTTATTTTGTCCACAAAATGCTGCCAAACCTGCAAAACTACTGCTTTTGTTTCTGATTTGCAGCATCCACAGTCCTTTCAGGTTTTTATTCTGTTTCATTAATGTCCTTTCGGGCAAAGAATCTGCCATCCTTGCCTGGTTTGGCCTACGTGTGGCTTAAGATTCACAGTAATGCACTTGGTTCTTAACTGTCCTCTGAACTGACCCAGCAAGCCACTCCATTCACTGGCTAGAGATGGGCAATAAATGCTGGCCCAGCCAGAAAAATTTCATGAATAAATAAAAGTTTAGAACAGATTTCATTAGGCGAGAAATGATGTAAGAATGTTTTTTTTAATGTCATTCTTTGGATTCAGAAGAAGTTTGGTAGGTTTCATGTTGGGAGGATGTTCTGCTGCAAAATGAATCTGGAAATAAGAGGCACCCTTTAAAAATAAGGGGTCTCTCTTTTATGTCTTGAAATGAGAAATAAAGTTTGTTTCCTCGAGGGCCAATAGCCTTTGGATAGTTCCATGAATACAAAGGGCAGTGGGAGGTAGGTCATTTTAATATGTTCACGGTTCAGCTGGTGGGATTTTTATATCTACAAGGCAGTTGAGGGCCTTGAGGTACTGGCAGGGAAGCGGATTTACATGGAGATCAGATTAGATTAGATTAGATTAGATTAGATTACTTACAGTGTGGAAACAGGCCCTTCGGCCCAACAAGTCCACACCGACCCGCCGAAGCGCAACCCACCCATACCCCTACCTTTACCCGTTTAACCTAACACTACGGGCAATTTAGCATGGCCAATTCACCTGACCCGCACATCTTTGGACTGTGGGAGGAAACCGGAGCACCCGGAGGAAACCCACGCAGACACGGGGAGAATGTGCAAACTCCACACAGTCAGTCGCCTGAGTCGGGAATTGAACCCGGGTCTACAGGCGCTGTGAGGCAGCAGTGCTAACCACCGTGCCGCCCACAAATGATGATCTTTGGAGGAGCAGACTTAAGGGACTAAGTGGTCTACTCCAGCTCTTATTTCACACGTTCTTCTACATTAGCAAAACTTTTAGATTGAGCCTGAAATTGGAAAATTAACTTCAATGTGGTTAAGTTTTTGGTGGTGCATTTTGTATGGAAGATTTGGTGTTGGAGAGACTGTTAGGTCTGAAGGTTGATTAGTCTCCGGGGTCTGATGGTCTGCATCCCAGGGTACTGAAGGAGGTGGCCCGGGAAATCGTGGATGCGTTGGTGATTATTTTCCAGAGTTCGATAGATTCGGGGTCGGTTCCTGAGGATTGGAGGGTGGCTAATGTTATACCACTTTTTAAGAAAGGTGGGAGAGAGAAAGCAGGAAATTATAGACCAGTTAGTCTGACCTCAGTGGTGGAAAAGATGCTGGAGTCTATTATAAAGGATGAAATTACGGCACATCTGGATAGTAGTAACAGGATAGGACAGAGTCAGCATGGATTTATGAAGGGGAAATCATGCTTGACTAATCTTCTGGAATATTTTGAAGATGTAACTCTGAAGATGGATGAGGGAGATCCAGTAGATGTAGTGTACCTGGACTTTCAGAAAGCTTTTGGATAGAGCTCTCAAAGATAGTGGAATCAAGGGTTATGGAGATAAGGCAGGAACAGGATACTGATTAGGAATGATCAGCCATGATCATGTTGAATGGCAGTGCAGGCTCGAAGGGCTGAATGGCCTACTCCTGCACCTATTGTCTATTGTCTAATACATACCATTCAGGCTGAATGTCTTTCATAGAACATAGAACATAGAACAATACAGCACAGAACAGGCCCTTCGGCCCACGATGTTGTGCCGAACTTCTCACCTAGATTAAGTACCCATCCATGTACCTATCCAAATGCTGCTTAAAGGTCGCCAATGATTCCGACTCTACCACTCCCACGGGCAGCACATTCCATGCCCCCACCACTCTCTGGGTAAAGAACCCACCCCTGACATCTCCCCTATACCTTCCACCCTTCACCTTAAATTTATGTCCCCTTGTAACACTCTGTTGTACCCGGGGAAAAAGTTTCTGACTGTCTACTCTATCTATTCCTCTGATCATCTTATAAACCTCTATCAAGTCACCCCTCATCCTTCGCCGTTCCAACGAGAAAAGGCCGAGAACTCTCAACCTATCCTCGTACGACTTCCTCTCCATTCCAGGCAACATCCTGGTAAATCTTCTCTGCACCCTCTCCAAAGCTTCCACATCTTTCCTAAAGTGAGGCGACCAGAACTGCACACAGTACTCCAACTGTGGCCTAACCAAAGTCCTGTACAGCTGCAACATCACTTCACGACTCTTGAATTCAATCCCTCTGCTAATGAACGATAATACTCCATAGGCCTTCTTACAAACTCTATCCACCTGAGTGGCAACCTTCAAAGATCTATGTACATAGACCCCAAGATCCCTCTGTTCCTCCACCTGACTAAGAACCCTACCATTAACCCTGTATTCCTCATTCTTATTTGTTCTTCCAAAATGGACAACCTCACACTTGGCAGGGTTGAACTCCATCTGCCACTCCTCAGCCCAGCTCTGCATCATATCTAAGTCCCTCTGCAGCCGACAACAGCCCTCCTCACTGTCCACAACTCCACCTATCCTTTCCTTTCTTAGAATCCTGAAGGTCTTAATTTTGTGACCCTTCTGAGGCTGGGTTTAGAGGCAGGAGGAGGTGGGGTGGAGGGACCAGGAAACAGTATAGATCCAAGCCAGAGCTGAGCTCTGATTCTCTCTCAATCTAAGAAGTTTCCCAGGCATGACTGGGGAACCGGAGGGACAGTCAAGTCACTTTTTTTTTCTGGCATTGTCAATATTTTGGGTATAAGTGGATGCTTGCTACCTCCTGGGGGCCACCAGGTTAATGAAGGTGGTCACTTGTTGTAACCTGTGAGGGATGGAGTAGGTTGTCTATCAAATCCAGAAGCTTCAAGGTCCAATAGTGTGGTCGTAGGCAGGAAAGGCCAGGCCCTATTCTAAACGATACCTCCCAGAAGGATTTTGCTTCTGCTCAGATCGCTCTGCTGTCTTCAGTCCTTGTCACTTTTGATCTTTTGTGAGCACCTTCAGAGCTGCATTCACTTTCAGGCACCTTTGCTGTCCCTACTTTCTTCAGCAGTGGAATCTGGGTGATTAAATATTTTGATTGAAACAAGACTTGTGTAACTAGAAGGAATTGAGTCCATTTGCCAATACAGCCCTATACTATTATCATGGAATGGACAAAAAAGGAGCTGATTCACTCACCTTTTACGTTTTTCTGTGTTAAGAATTTACTGGTTTGTCTTTGAACCTGGCTGTTTTGCTTACGTTTAGACCTGATCAGAAAATGTGTTTCGACAAATAAGTCTCTGCATTTGAGAGTGTTTGTCTAACTGAAATTTAGTTTTAAAACAAAATAAAGAGCATGTAGATTTGAGGAATTTTGTAGGCTCTCCTAACTCTAAAGGCACCAGTATCAGGGATCAGTGCCAGAAATTTGGAGAGGGCAAGCTAGGCAAACGAGACTTTTTGTTTCATATTTGGAATTAAGCCCAAACTTAACTTAATCCCATGACGACATCCTCAATCCAATGAATTAAATAGTCATTGAAATTCACTGGAAACTGAAGCTTATTAAAGGTGAGAATAACTATCTATTCATATCATCCAGGGAAGTTATTTGGGTGGAACTGAGAAATAAGAAAGGCATGATCACCTTATTGGGATTATATTATAGACCCCCTGATAGTCAGAGGGAAATTAAGAAACAAACTTGTAAGGAGATCTCAGTAAGAGTAATAGGGTAGTTATGGTAGGGGATTTTAACTTTCCAAACATTGCCATAGTGTTAAAGGTTTAGATGGAGAGGAATTTCTTAAATGTGTACAAGACAATTTTCTGATTCAGTATGTGAATGTACCTACTAGAGAAGGTGCAAAACTTGACCTAGTCTTGGGAAATAAGGCAGGGCAGGTGACTGAGGTGTCAGTGGGGGAGCACTTTGGGGCCAGCGACCATAATTCTATTAGTTTTAAAATAGTGATGGAAAAAGATAGACCAGATCTAAAAGTTGAAGTTCTAAATTGGAGGAAGGCTAATTTTGACAGTATTAGGCAAAAACATTTGAAAGCTGATTAGGTGCAGATGTTCGCAGGTAAAGGGACGGCTGGAAAATGGGAAGCCTTCAGAAATGAGATATCAAGAATCCAGAGAAAGTATATTCCTGTCAGGGTGAAAGGGAAGGCTGGTAGGTATAGGGAATGCTGGATGAGTAAAGAAGTGGAGGGTTTGGTTAAGAAAAAGAAGGAAGCATATGTCAGTTATCGACAACATAGATCGAGTGAATTCTTAGAGTATAAAGAAAGTAGGAGTATACTTAAGAGGGAAATCAGGAGGGCAAAACGGGGACATGAGATAGCTTTGGCAACTAGAGCTTAAGGAGAATATATTAAGGACAAAAGGGTGACTAGGGAGAGAATAGGGCCCCTCAAAGATCAGCAAGGTGGCCTTTGTGTGGAGCCACAGAAAATGGGGGAGATACTAAATGAATATTTTGCATCAGTATTTACTGTGGAAAAAGATATGGAAGATATAGACTGTAGGGAAATAGATGGTGACATCTTGCAAAATGTCCAGATTACAGAGGAGGAAGTGCTGGATGTCTTGAAATGGTTAAAGGTGGATAAATCCCCAGGACCTGATCAGGTGTACCCGAGAATTCTGTGGGAAGCTAGAGAAGTGATTGCTGGGCCTCTCGCTGAGATATTTGAATCGTCCATAGTCACAGGTGAGGTGCCGGAAGACTGGAGGTTGGCAAACGTGCCACTGTTTTAATGGCGGTAAAGACCAGTCAGGGAACTATAGACCGGTGAGGCTGACCTCGGTGGTGGGCAAGTTGTTGGAGGGAATCCTGAGGGACAGGATGTACATGTATTTGGAAAGGCAAGGACTGATTCGGGACAGTCAACATGGCTTTGTGTGTGGGAAATCATGTCTCAAACTTGATTGAGTTTTTTGAAGAAGTAACAAAGAAGATTGATGAGGGCAGAGTGGTAGATGTTATCTATATGGACTTCAGTAAGGCGTTCGACAAGGTTCCCCATGGGAGACTGATTAGCAAGGTTAGATCTCATGGAATACAGGGAGAACTAGCCATTTGGATACAGAACTGGCTCAAAGGGTGGTGTGGTGGTAGGTTGTTTTTCAGACTGGAGGCCTGTGACTAGTGGAGTGCCACAAGGATCGGTGCTGGGTCCTCTACTTTTTATCATTTACATAAATGATTTGGATGCGAGCAGAAGAGGTACAGTTAGTAAGTTTGCAGATGACACTAAAATTGGAAGTGTATTGGACAGCGAAGAGGGTTACCTCAGATTACAAGAGGATCTTGACCAGATGGGCCAATGGGATGAGAAGTGGCAGATGGAGTTTAATTCCGATAAATGCGAGGTTTTGCATTTTGGGAAAGCAAATCTTAGTAGGACGTATACACTTAATGTTATGGTCCTAGGGAGTGTTGCTAAACAAAGAGACTTTGGAGTGCAGGTTCATAGCTCCTTGAAAGTGGATTTACAGGTAGATAGGATAGTGAAGAAGGCGTTTGGTATGCTTTCCTTTATTGGTCCGAGTATTGAGTACAGGAGTAGGGAGGTCATGTTGCGGCTGTAAAGGACATTGGTTAGGCCACTGTTGGAATATTGTGTGCAATTCTGGTCTCCTCCCTATCGGAAAGATGTTGTGAAACCTGAAAGGGTTTACAAGAATGTAGCCAGGGTTGGAGGATTTGAGCTACAGGGAGAGGCTGAACAGGCTGGGGCTGTTTTCCCTGGAGCGTTGGAGGCTGAGTGGTGACCTCATAGAGGTTTACAAAATTATGAGGGGCATGGATAGGGTAAATAGGCAAAGTCTTTTCCCTGGGGTCGGGGAGTCCAGAACTAGAAGGCATAGGTTTAGGGTGAGAGGGGAAAGATATAAAAGAGACCTAAGGGACAACTTTTTCACGCAGAGGGTGGTACGTGTATGGAATAAGCTACGAGAGGAAGTGGTGGAGGCTGGTACAATTGCAACATTTAAGAGGCATTTGGATGGGTATATGAATAGGAAGGGTTTGGAGGGATATGGGCCGGGTGCTGGCAGGTGGGACTAGATTGGGTTGGGATATCTGGTTGGCATGGACGGGTTGGACCGAAGGGTCTGTTTCCATGCTGTACATCTCTATCTGAATCTTCAAAATAAAACTTAGGAAGAAGACACTCAGAAAAAACACTTTTCTTGATGGCCAGAGACTGGAGGAGTTTAAAAGCTTCATGATTTATTCTTGCCAGTGAGCTCTTGACCTGAACCTAATATTTATTCTTCTCTGTTTACAGCTGCCAGCCCCACAGTTCATCCAGTGTTAAGTCCCAAGAACCAATTCTGTGTAATGAGCTTGGACCCAGATACTCTTCCCACCATTGCCACTATTCTCATGGATGTAATGTTCTACTCTGCAAGGTTTCAAACTTCTTTTAAAAAATCTTTGATAAATGGTGCTTAATATAGTAATTGCTTACTGTGTAATCCACATAACCCTTTATAGATGAATCTGTTAATGTAATTTTGGGGAAGTACATGTGGTACTTTTTTTGATTCAACATCAATCTCAGATTAAAAAAAAAACCTTGAGTCCTTTTCATCCCTAAAATACCCTGATATATTTTTGACTGAGTTTGATTTCATAGAATGCAAAAGATTGAAATGAATTTGCGATTGCTTCTCAAAAGGAAATGCTGAGGAATTAATGTATCCTTCTGTTGCAGTTTGAAAGCTCTGCCTGCTGATCAGGATCTTGACTACATTCGTTTCTTTTCTTTTTCATTGATCGATGGCTATATTTCAATAGTAGTGGACACACAGACACAGAAGAGGTTGGTGTTCTTGAAAGTCTTTTAAGAGAACTTTGTGACATTAGGGATTTTGGAATATACTAAAGTCTTTGGAATACTTTGGAATATGTTGTTATTTGATATTCCCCCCCCCCCCCCCCCCCCCCCCCCCCCCCCAAACAATGAATGATATTGTCTGAAAAGAATGAGCACTCTGTGCCAATTTTTCTGTTTTGTAAGTACGGCAGCAAATTGTTACTGAGATTTGTGCTGCTTCAAAACCTCAGATGAAATTTGATTTTCTGCTGCTTACCTTTTTCTCATTAGACCTATAGAAACTTGTAAAATAGGAGGCCCTGTTATCCATGTTGCCAATGTTGGCTCTTTCAGAGTTATCCAATTTGTGTTCAGCTATACTCTTGAAAAATTTATTTTTGACTTCATAACCAATTCCCTCTTGGAAGTTACTATTCAATGTATTTCCAGGCTCTGTTCACTAACTCATAATGCAAAAAAAAAACTCTGCCTCTTTCCTCTGTTCCTTTTGTCAATTCTGTTGAGTTTGTGTTCTCCCTTAGCTATGCAGTCAAAAATTATCATTAATATTTTTTGCATCTGTACAGTCTCCCTTGATACTGTCTACTGTAAAGAAAATAATTCCAGCTTCACTCATTTTTCTATTTAACTGACTTTATAAGTCCTAAGCACAGTGGCTCGGTGGATAGCACTGCTGCCTCACAGCACTAGGGTCTCGGGTTCAATTCCAGCCTCAGGTGTCTGAATGTGTGGAGTTGGCACATTCTCCCTCTGTCTGCGTGGGTTTCCACTGGGTGCACCGGTTTCCTCCCATAGTCCAAAGATGTGCGGGTCAGGTGAATTGGCCATGCTAAATTGCCCATAGTGTAAGGTGCATTAGTCAGAGGGAAATTGGTCTGGTTGGGTTACTCCCCTGGAGGGTTGGTGTGGACTGGTTGGACCAAAGGGCATGTTTCCACACTGTAGGGAATTGAATCTAATCTGCAGCATCATGGAATCTTTTCTAAAGTATTATGTGCTTAAAATGTTTCCCACTGTTGTTCTACATCGTTGTTTGCTTATATTATCCCCATCCACTTTATTTTTTGAAGTTCTTTCTCGCCACCTTTTGAGGTCAGCATTTCCCCAATCCTGCTCTTTGTTACATATGATGTCTTTTTCAGTTGTTATTCTTAAAGCAGGCCTTTGCAATGTGGAGCTCAGAACCCCAAGTGGGGTCGTGAAATCTGGGACTATAGTGACTCTTGTGAAGTTTGGATTAAAGTTACAACAGAAATGCTGTCACTCTAACAGTGCCCTCACTGGCAACCATGACCATTTTCAAACCTCGATATGGGGTCGCAGTGGGAAGATGTTTGGAAAGCAGCATCTAAAAGCATAAAAGACATGGTCATACATTTTATTTCTTTTAGC
Source organism: Chiloscyllium plagiosum (assembly GCF_037043375.1). NCBI lineage: Eukaryota > Metazoa > Chordata > Chondrichthyes > Orectolobiformes > Hemiscylliidae > Chiloscyllium > Chiloscyllium plagiosum. Next base: position 28,525,574 of record NW_028270162.1, on the reverse strand, counting down.
TACCCCATTCCTAGTCCCAGTGGTAAATCCTCTCTCCTTTGTTCGGTTTCTTGAACACTTTAAATTAGAATTGAATCTTGTACATTATCATAGAGACAATAATAGAATTTCCCTGTTTTCCTGTGCTTTCTCTCTCCTAGTCAGTTGATTACTTTAAGAATAGTGGAAATCCCCCTGCCCCTAATAATTATTATTCTGCTACTTAATCTCTTTGATTCTATTTGTACAATTCTTCCTCCACCATTTTAGGTGGCCTCTAGATTACCCTAATCAATGCTTTTCTTATCATTTTATCTCAACCACATGGATTTTATTTTTGTAATGAGCCTGTCTCCACCATCCTTCTCTGTTCTGATGTTTTTCACAGGTGTAGCTGCTGTAATCCACTTTCCCTTTGTCCTTCACTTTTGTAATTATAACCGTGCCTTGCAGCTTTTAAAATTTCTAGTCTTGATCTTTCTGCAACCATGTCATAAGAAAGCATAGCATTCTTGTTTTCCAGCAACATAGTATTGCCTTGATTTCTTCTTGTTATGAAAGGCACTATATTTCAGTACAGGCAGGCTAACTGATTCTTAATTGCAGAAGTTGCTGGAAAAACTCTGAATGACAAAGTGTTACTGGACTCAACCTTTAACTCTGCTTTCTCTCCACAGATGCTGCCAGACCTGCTGAGTTTCTCCAGCAATTTGTTTTTGCTTGATTTCCAACACCTGTGGTTCTTTGTTTTGTATTATCTTGATTGTAGCTTGTACTTCTTAAAAAGCTGATACAAATTAAATATTTGTTAAATAATTCTATTTACCTTTTTTCCATCAAAATCTTGACAATGTACTCATTAGCTCTGTTTTCCTGATTTTGCTTGTATCTAGGCTGATTTTAGTTTCCTTTACAATGCAAAATGAGTCCAGTGGATAGTGGGCTGGATTAATAAACTCCAAATTCTTAGCTTTGGGCCGAATGGCCTTTTCTTGCTATCTGTGCTGAGGATTGGGATGGATAATTGTCTCGAGTTGATAAGCCAGGGCCAAGTAATACAAATGTGTGAATACATGAACATTGTATACTTAAGCCTGATTTATCTTGAGATATTATTTGCTTATTTTATATGTCGCTCTTTTATCTCAGGAGTGATTTTTGTTTAAGTGGTTGTGGATTGGATCCACAATGGGAGATGCTATGTGGGTCATGGTGACCTTCCCAACAGGCCAAATGAGCCTTTTGCATTGTTTCTACTTGACCAGTTGTTTGCACTTAACAGGTTTCCCAGCAACCTGCTGCTCACCAGTGCCTCGAGTGAGTTATGGAGGATGGTGCGGATAGGTGGACAGCCCCTGGGATTTGGTAAGTATGAATGCCGCCAACTTTTGCACTTGCTGTTTTTCTTGCATTAATAGTTGGATGGGAGATGATAAACTGGAGATTTAATGAGCTAATCATCCTGGTTTTAATTTCCCTACAAAATGCCTTTGGATGTGCAGGTTGATTTTCAATGGAGGAATGCCAGGATTTGATCACATTCATTTACTTTCACAAGAGTGCATTATGACTGATAACAATCTTTAGACTTTGATCAGAAATAAATGGGATGAAACTTTGTTTGTAGAAGATTTGATTATCTCTAGGGAAAGTAATCAGTAAATGCTTTCCTAACCTGGGGTTACTGGAATGAGGATGTCCAGTTCCTGCTGGGGTCAACAGTCCATTTTATGAAATTATCCTGCTGTTTGTAAGAGTTGCTCAGAAGTGTATCTCTCCATATTGTCTGCCATTGTATTTCTCTTGGTGACACTGACACTGTTTCATTTTTAAGGAAAAAACCTATTTCTTTATAATGTTGGCCTCCCATGGTGAGTTAGTGGCAAGCAAAGATTTCAGGGTTATTTTCTGATTTTATTTCTGTTTATTCTGTGTGGAAATAATTATTGATCTACTGACATTATCAAATGTCACCTTGCCTGCTTGCTCAGTTATTTTGTTTATGTTCAAGAGAACAATAATAACAGATTTCTAGGTATTAAAGATTGTAATGGAAATGGGTATTGCATAGGAAAATGTCACTGAAATAATGGTCATTACTCCTATTTTAAATATTCTGAAAATGGCTGCTACAAACCAAGTTTCAAGTAAATACTTTATTTTCATATGGACACCCACAGAAATCTGGGGAATTCATGCACCTCCTTATTTAAGGATGGACTGATCAATTCAAAATGACCATTGACTTTCAGATTTTCTACCTCCCTTCTTTATTGCTAGACAAACGGGAATGTTGAAACTCTATTCCCTTCTATTTAACAGAGATAGAATCTATCAACTTTCTGTTGGATTACATTCACAGAAAACTGACTCTTCAAAGGTTGTTAAACCATAGCACAGCACAGGCTTAGAATTTATATGAATGCAAGGCCCTTACTTGGAAATGTCTTTCAGCATATGACTTTTCAGGCATCATATTTTCTTAAAGACTTGAAGAATCAAACACCTTTTTGCAGATAAAACTACCAAAACTATTGAAACTATTAGAGCACCAACACTTTTCAACTTCATGTTTGTGAGAAACGATCTGAGAAATTTAGATAACGAAATCTTTGCAGTGTGCTGAGAATTTCTTGCTTTACAACACATTCTTAATTCAACTTGAAAGTATGTAAGTCATTTGAGAAGCTACAGGACGGGCGCGTGGCAGACTAGAGATAATGAATTGAAGGCTGAGAATTCTAATTCATGTACTTGGTGGTGTTGAATCTTGTTTGAGATAGTGTTGATTTCAGATGTTTGAGATATTTGTGTTGATTAAAGTGTGAGCAAATAAATAACCTTTTTATTTTTGTACTTTCAAAAGCTTGCTGCTGGATTACTTAATTGAATTCCACACCCTATGGGAAAAATCTAATCTTGGGCAGTAAGAAAATACACCCATTTTGTCTGCAATATGTAAAACAAAACATAAATATCCATGTTTAATACTATAACTGTATTAAAAGCCAAGTACTTCTAAAAATGGCTAATTAGAAGCAAGAAGGATGTGAACCCCCGAAAGAAGAGAATTTCAGTAAACTCTCACTCACCCCAACCCAAAATAAAAGCAGACTGTGGATCACATCAAGGAAGTAGTACAAGGCAATGCAATGCCAAATAACAGGAGCATCCGGGTTGGAGGCTTGTTGACTTGTGTTTCATTGGGAATGGAGTCGAGGCAGTGGGGTCAGGCCTGATGGTGTACAAAATGAGGGGAGATGTGAAACCACAGATCTGCAGGTTCTGGTTAGCATAAGGGTGGGTTAGACTGTGTGGAGTATTGAGAGGCCCAATGTAGCTGCATGTGGTTCAGCATATCTGGTGATGGATTGCTAAATCTTTAAACCTCCTCAATGCTGCCCATTAAACAATACGATTCATACAGTGTGTCATTCAGACAGACTTTTAGATAGAAATGGGGACCAGAACATTTTTAACTGTGAAATACAAATTTGCCTACTGTATGTCTGGAGGAAAATAGCCTGTCAGTGAGAATGGGGAATATGATACTTCAATTGCATCTCCGGAAGACTGTACTAGTCATAGATAACAAGTGACGATTGACTTGCTCATTTCCAGGTTAGATTGGTTTTTGTTCATTGACTTTAGCTGTAGAATCAAAATAGATAATTTTCCTAAAATATTGGACATTTGTGATTCATTGTCTTTTTTTTGCACTGCCTTGTATTGGTCATTTCGTCTCATTTATTTTAAGTTTACATATTGTATGGTTAAATGAGTTAATGTCCCTTTTTATATGGCATATTATGATATGACATGATTTTTGTGCAATTTTCTGTCTCGAAAGATCAATAGCTGATTTTGTTTTTGCCCATCAGTTATCTGTCATCCTTTTTTAATGCATCTGTGCTGAACTGGAGCAGTTCATCGACTTCATCAACTTCCACCCTACCTTCAAATTCACTGATAGTCATAGAGATGTACAGGACAGACCCTTCGGTCCAACCCGTCCATGCTGACCAGATATCCCAACCCAATCTAGTCCCACCTGCCAGTACCTGACCCATATCCCTCCAAACCCTTCCTATTCATTATACCCGTCCAGATGCCTTTTAAACCTCACTTGGTTTATCTTGGACACCTCCCTCCCCTTTCTTGACTCCTTGTTTCCATCTCCGGTGACCAGTCTACAGACTGGTATTTACTATAAACCCACAGACTCCCTAACTATTTGGACTACACCTCTTCCCACCCAGTATGCTGCAAGAACTCCAGTCCGTTTTCCCAGTTCCTCTGCCTCCACTGCATTTGCTCTGACGAGGAGACATTCCACTCCCAAGTATCTCAGATGTCCACTATTTTGAACAATGTACTTTATCCCCAGTCTGTCGTCCAGACAGCCCTCCACTGCACCTCCTTCATTCCCTGCTCTACAGTTCTAAACATACCACCCCACCAGTCTCCACAACCAGTGTATTATCCTTTTAAACACTTCCACCAACTCCAATAGACCCCACCACTAAGAATATCTTCCCATCCCCACTCCTATCTGCCTTCTGCAAGGGCCATTCCCCTTAGACAGTCCTTGGTTTGTGCCACTCTCCACCAACCCCCCAAACCCCTAGGTATGTTCCCCTGGAACTGAAAATGCAGCAAAACCTGCTGGCACACCATTCCTCTCATCTCCATCCAGGGCCCCAAACAGTCCTTCCAGGTGAGGCAGAGGTCACCTGTCTCCCTTCCAACCTAGTTTACTATATCCGTGCTCCCAATATGGTCTCACATCGGTGAGACCAAATGTAAACTCGTCTCACATCGGTGAGACCAAATGTAAACTCAGGGCACGTTTCGCTGAGCATCTCAACCGGACCCACGGGCCTACATGACCTCCCAGTCACTGCCTGTTTTAATTCCCCTTCCCACTCCCTTTCCGACGTAACCATCCTTGGCCTCCTCCGTTGCTACAGCAAATCAGACCGCAAACTGGAGGAACAACAGCTAGTCTTCCGCCTGGGCAGCCAATAGCCCGGAGGATTCAACATTTGAATTCTCCAAATTCAAATAGACTCCCTTCCCATCCATTGACTCCCATTCCTAGCCCTTCGTGCTCCCTTTCATTCCTCTGACCAACCCCTCCTTCCAGCTCCCAACCAAATTCATTCCTCCCATTGACTAACCAGGCCATACAGTCTACCTGTGTTCACGTATCCCTACATCCCTCTCCCCCACTATCCCTTTATCGGCAGCTCCCCTTACACCCACTCCCAATCCTGAAGAAGCGCTAAACCCAGAAATGTTGACTTCTGCACCTCCTGACTCCACTGGCCGGCATGGTGGCTCAGTGGTTAGCACTGTTCCCTCACAGCACCAGGGGCCTGGGTTTGATTACAGTCTCTGACGACTATGTGGACACACTCTCCCCATGTCTGTGTGGGTTTCCTCCCACAGTCCAAAGATGTGAATTGGCCATGCTGAAAAGGGTCTGGGTGGGTTACTCTTCAGATGTGGACTTGCTAGGCTGAAGGGGCTGTTTCCACACAGTAGGAATTCTAATTCTAATTCGAGTTAGAATGATGCTGCCTGCTTGCTGTGTTCTTCCAGCAGCTGCGGTTTGTTTCTACTCCTTTTGAATAAGCAGCACATCACTAATCAAGATGAATTTCCGGTGGGGAAAGGGATACTTTGCAATTCTGATCTCTTTCAATTTGGGCTTTCGATTTCAGATTTGGAATGCTACTGTGTCTCTCTCTATACTCTTTAGTACAAATCTAATCTGTGTGGCTGATTTGTTGGGGGTCTGTAAATTTTTATATTTTTTCAAAACAAATCCCATTAACTGTCTATTTAGCAGTTTGTTGAACTTCAATGCAGAGGGGAAGCCCCTCATCTATTTGACCCTCACTTGCAAAGGTGACACTTTTGTATCATGTTTAAATGCTGTGGCTGAGAGCACCAGGTTATTTCCACGGCCTAATGTAATGGAAGGGCTGTCTGAATGTAAGCATAATGCAGTGAAGATAATTATTGTAAATTCACTGTGCAGTAGTGTTGGTTGTTTAATCCATCTGTTGTATGCAAATCCTGACTTTTTTTTTAAATTTTAAATTTGTCTGTTCAGATGAATGTGGGATTGTTGCACAGATCTCCGAGCCTCTAGCAAATGCTGACATTTCTGCGTACTATATCAGCACCTTCAATTTTGACCATGCACTGGTAAGAGTTTGATTCTTTTCTGTATGCATTTATATGGTGACCATATGCTTAAAAACCATGGACATTATTGGATTGAGGAAACAAAGATGTTTTTCTGTAAAGTAGTCGGTGGAGCATAGTCACTTTTCTTGACTTTATTTGATACCTGAGTTTATTTTATTGTTTCCTCTTTGCAGTGGGCTCTGTTTATGCTACCGGCACTAGCTAAAGGAATTTTTTTTTTGTCTGAACGCTATATGAGCGTTTCCTTTAGAAAGTTGCAGTATTTCTTTTTGGAATGCATCAGCATGAACTATTGGATGATGTGGAGCTGGGTCATTGTGGAATGACCTGCTGCTGGAAGAATATACACATATACTGATGAATATTCTCACAAACTGATGGAAAACCAAGTTGTTGCTTGGGGGAAGAACTGGCAAAGGTTAAAATTCTGACTTTTGAACATCATCTTTTTCAGCCTCCTCCCACCACTTTTTTTTGTAATTTCTTTTATTATCTATGGTAACACTAGCAATCATGGAATTGTCACCCCTGATAGTGAATAAACTGTTTACGAATTCTCTCATCCTCCCAATAAGTGAAGATCTGTCCATCAAATGCAGTAATGACATCCTGTTTTAGAATGTGGTTTATGTATCTGAATCTTGTATGACTTTTCAACCAATTAAACCTTGAAAATGTTTTTTGCCAATTTTCACAAGTTTTTGGGAGGTGCTTTTATACTGACAAATTAGGGCATGTTTCAACCCTTTTTCATTTAATGGTTTAAAATTCCTCAGCATGGAATATTATATAGTGAACAACAGGTTTAGCCATTCATTTGTAAGGCTTCTTCAACCAGATTAAAAGGACAGCAGATACATGGAACATCACCATCTGGAAGGTTCCTTCCAAGCCACACCCTATCCTGACTTGGAACTATATTCCTATTCAATCAGTCTCACTGAGTCTACATCCTGGAACTCTTTCCAACAGCACCATATTGTCCTTACACCCCAAGGACCACAGCAGTTCTTGTAGGCAGCTGACCACCTTTTCCAGTGCCGTTAAGGATTGACAACAAATATTGACCTAGCCTGCATCGCCATGTCTCATCAACTTTAAAAGCAATGATCCCACGTGATTGACATTTTTGGCTCTTTCTTCTGGTATGATTGTAATATAGCACCTGTGCATCTTGTCTAAGGGCTTGACATCTTCCTAAAATGTGGTGCCCATAATTGGACTAAATATTCCATCTGAGCCATAACCAGTTTTGAGTCTTTTTTTAAAAGAAGTGTTAATTCCTTGGAGTTTTTTTTTGCACAGTATATTTTTATTAAATCCCAAGATTTTGATTTTGTTTAAGATACATGTTAACTCTTGGACATGTTATATCTGCATTAACATGATAACGTCTAATTTATTCTTTATTCTTTATTTTTCCAGTCAAAATGAATCATTTCACTTTTTCTTTTCAGAATGGCATTTCACCTGTCTTGTATCTGTCCGTTTCACCAATCGTCTGTCTTGAAGTTTATTCCTAAATTCCTCATCTTCAATATATTTCTGAATAAAGATTGATTTATATCACTGATGTAACTCAAAAGGAGAAATTACCTCACCAGTGAACCCTGCTTACAATCTGAAAATCTGTTCAAAATTGCTGTGTTCTATCCCTCAACCAGTTTCCTATCCACATTTAATCCCATGAGCTTTGATGAAAATTCACAAAGTAGCCTTTTTAGCGAACAACATCTTTTGAAACTTCACACATTAATTGCACTATCCTCATCAGCCATCCGTTATTTCTCAATTAGTTTAGTTTAGATACTCCCTATTCTCCAGCAGCTGTGTAAAAAGTTGAGTATTCCAGAATGAATCAGATATTTAAAAAAAAAAAAAATTAAAAATGCCTCTTGTCCTCTGTGGGCTGCCAAAATTAACTCAAGTCTGCATTGGTCATGTTTGAATTACTTGATTTCTCATTTTACTTGTTTTATATAAGATGTAAACTCTGCTCCAACTGGATCTGGTCCAGTTCTCTTTTTAACAGGTACAGAGTCCAAAGGTCTGCTGTATGGTTGGGGCAGCAGAGCAAAGAGCTACTTGTAATCCAAGGGTCCATCCTGATGAAGGGCTTTTGCCCGAAATGTCAATTTTCCTGCTCCTCAGATGCTGCCTGACCTGCTGTTCTTTTCCAGCACCACTCTAATCTAAACTACTTGTAATCTAAGCTAATTCAATCCTTTCCTGACTTCTTTAGCATGACTCTTGTATCTACCAACAGGAATGTACTCCATTGTAAAGTTGTCATAGCCCCAGAAGAGACAGCGCTGTTGTGTCATAGAGTAATATTAGAAATGGTTTAGCCTGAGAGCCACTATGCCTCAGATGGGAGGAGAGGCTGAGAAGGTGGGACATTTGTGGTGACCTCAGTTGATACAGTGCTACTGGCATCACTCTGCGTTACAAGCCAGCCATCTAGCCAACTATTATTTTAATATTTCACTCATTTAATGTTTTTAAATGAAAACAACTCCAAGGTGAACAGAACTAACTTCTCAAGTCTCATTTATAGTCATATATTTTGCAGGCTTAAAAATATCTTTTTAAAAAAGATTTGGGTATTACCTTCGGAACATAAGGACATGGGAGACTGGTTAGCAAGGTTAGATCTCAGGGAATAGAGGGACATCTAGCCATTTGGATACAGAACTGGCTCAAGGTAGAAGACAGAGGATGGTGGTGGAGGGTTGTTTTTCAGACTGGAGACCTGTGACCTATGGTGTGTTACAGGGATCAGTGGTGGGCCCACTGCTTTTTGTTCTGTATATAAATGATTTTGATGTGAACATAGGAGGTATAGTTAGTAAGTTTGCAGATGACTACAAAATTGGAGGTGTATTGGACAGTGAGGAAGGTTACCTCCGCACAACAGGATCCTGTTCAGATGGGCTGAGGAGTGGCAGATGGAGTTTAATTCAGATAAATGTGAGGTGCTGCATTTTGGGAAAGCAAATCTTAGCAGGACTTATACACTTAATGGTTAGGTCCTAGGGAGTGTTGCTGAACAAAGAGACCTTGGAGTGCAGGTTCGTAGTTCCTTGAAAGTGGAGTTGCAGGTAGATAGGATAGTGAAGAAGGTGTTTGGTATGCTTTCCTTTATTGGTCAGAGTATGGAGTACAGGAGTTGCGGCTGTATGGGACATTGGTTAGGCCACTCGGGTGGCGTCCCTGCTATAGGAAAGATGTTGTGAAACTTGAAAGGGTTCAGAAAAGATTTAAAAGGATGTTGCCAAGGTTGAGGGGTTTGTGTTATAGTGAGACACTGAAAAGGCTGGCGCTGTTTTTCCTGGGGCTTTGGAGGCTGAAAGATGGCCTTTAATAGAAGCTTCTAAAATGATGAGGGGCATGGATAGGGTGAATAGGCAAGGTGTTATCAGAGATGGGGAGTCCAAAACTAGAGGGCGTAGGTGAGGGGGGTGGTGGGAATATAGAAAAAGGACCTAAGGGGCAACATTTTCACACAGAGGGTGGTGTGTGTATGAAATGAGCTGCCAGAGGAAGTGATGGAGGCTGGTACAAGCCCAACATTTAAAAGGCATCTGGATTAGTACATGAATAGGAAAGGTGTACAGGGAAATGGGCCAAATGCTGGCAAATGGGACTAGCTTAATTTAAGATATTTGGTCGGCATGGACAAGTTGGACCGAAGGGTATGTTTCCATGCTGTAGAGCTGTAATGCTAAAAATTGCATACATTTGATTGCAAGCACTTGCCTTTTTAACATTTTGGTTTGGACTGGGTGGCATAACAGGTGAGGAATAATCATAGTTGAGGTTTTCATTGGGAAGATACCTTTTTATAAAGGCAATTTCCCTTTAAGCTGCTTTGGTTCAACCAGATTAATCTACTTATTTTCTTCTTATCCCTCAGGTGCCTGAAGAAGATATTGATAATGTTATTACTATGCTGCATAGACGTCAGAATGGTGAAAGATAGCCGAGATTGCTCGACGTTATATTTACAATGTCTTCATCAAGTTGATGTGTCAATTTCGGAGACCAGAAATTATTGTCTCTCAAAAACCTATGCTATCAGCATAAGGCAGACATTTAGACTGGGTTTTCTACAATATTTAATAGTTGAACAATTTACTTAGAATAACGCTTGCTAATTTTCTTCAGAAAGGTTTTAGTTGAATTCTGTTTACTACTTCAATGATTGAACTCTTATGCACAGCCATGAAAATTTGCATTACCATTTTGCACTAAGACCTTCAATGTGTGGGTGGTCTTGTTCAAAGACCTGGAAAATGTTCCTGTTTTGCTTCACAAGGGTAAAGTGGATATTGTGTGCAGAATGGTTTAAAACAACCTATAATGCAAGTAAGTCTGGTCACAAACCTTGAAACATTTGAGTTTTATCAGACTCCAACCCAAGGTTGTCTTTAAGCCTGAAGAAAATTGGAGGACGTTGGGAATTGTTGAGGGGAAGACGCTAAAAGCTTTACTCAACTATTGGAATTAGTCCATGGATGAATTTTTAATCCGACGCAGGCTGCAAAGAATTATACTTTAATTTTCCATGAAAATCTTATCTAATTCATTACTAAGTATTTTCATATACTTGCAGTTATAATCTTCCTTGATCTGTAATTAAGTGGTGCTGCTACTCTTGCATTACAGCAAGCTTCCTTCATCTCTGAAGGCCAAAAAGATGTGATCAAGGAATGTGGAATTAAAAAGCTGGCATCTTGTGGTTTTTATTAATGAAAACGTTCAACAGGTGCTTTAGTTACACGGCAACCAGAATATGCTGAGGAGTGATTTTAAATTTAAAAGTTTATTACTTTCAGTTCAGGAACTGAAGCTGTAACTGTGAAGCTAATTACTGAGCAGATATCTGGTTGCTGACTGTAAACTTGTTTCTTTGGGATTGTTTAAGTCTTATTAAAATTAGAACTAATTTGTGAAAACAAAGAGTGTCTGTGTGGTTCCTGAACATACAAATCAGTTAGAAAAAGGTACAACGCAATATTGAAGGAAGCAGTAGCTGATTATGTGGAGTACTTTCAATGTTGGCTACTCCTCAATCCTATGCTCACGCAATCAAACTCTTATTTACATGCTCACTTCAAGTGGCTTCCATTGAGAGTCCTGTTCGGTTGTTGGCAAGTTGTTCAAAAATCATTGGTAATTCTTTCCACATGCTGCTAATAATATTTCCCCAACTGCTTTGTCCTAGTTAATGATTCCAGAAGGGTGAAGCTTCTAGTTCTGATCCTATAGAATGCTTTATTTTTGAACATGGACATTTCCGAGAAATAGCTGTGGATATTTGTAGGACAATTAAAATGTCATTGTATACTACTTTCTTCCCCGAGCTGACTTCAATAGATTATATTCCCATCAACGTGATCTGTTGTGAAACTGTTTACATGGTGAATGTAAGCACAAGATTTCATTTTCTTTCTGAATGAAATTGCTCAATTGCAGCAATGTTGAGTCCAACTCTTCAGTCCAACTTATCCATGCCAACCAGATATCCCAAATTAATCTAGTCCCATTTTCCAGCACAACTCCTTTCGCGGACAGCTCAGTCTTGCTCTTAAAGTGCACCATTCCCACCTATTTTCCCCCTTTTTATATCAATCCAGCTAATTAACCCTAATCATTTGTTAACTACTTCATATATTAACAGATTCCCTCATGAAACGTTTGAAGCTAAATTATGCTTGAACAATGACTTTATTTTTTACATTCAATATCTTTGCATTAAGCTATCGTTCAGTAACCACTTTTCATATTTGATATGCAAACCATCTTCTACACCCTCCCCCCCCCCCCCCCCCCAAAAAAAAAACAAAAATGCACATTTAATCGCAAAGCAGTTTGAAAATGGACCCCTTTTCATTATTCTTCTAACCTCTTATGTCATCCTGTTTGAGGATCTCTAATATTTTTGTTGGAGGTGCCTCCAATCTGACAACTGGTGACGTGTCAAACTAGTGTCGAGTGTGGTGCTGGAAAAGCACAGCAGGTCAGGCAGCATCAGAGGAGCAGGAAAAATCGATGTTTTGGGCATAAGCCCTTCTTCATTCCTGATTTAGGGCTTATGCCTGAAACGTCTATTGTCTTGCTCCTCGGATGCTGCCTGACCTGTGCTTTTCCAGCACCACATTATCAACTCTGATCTACAATCTTCACTTCCTCCTCCTTATGTCAAACTATATTTTTATTTAGGAAATCTCTTATTTCTAACAGTTCTTTTACACCAGCAAGGTCAGTCATAGGGCTGTTTCCATGGTGTCTAACTCTTCATTCCAAATCATCCATGCTGACCAGATATCCTAAATTGATCTAGATCTATTTGCCAGCATTTGGCCCATTACCCTCTTAAATCCTTCCTATTTATGTATGCATCCAGGTGCCTTTTAAATGTTGTAATTGTATCAGCCTCCACCACTTCCTCTGGCAGCTCATTCCATACATGCACCACCCTTTATGCAAAAAGGATGCCCCTCTGGTGTGTCTCCAATCTCTCCGCTCTCCCCTTAAACCTGTGCTCTCTACTTTTGGACTCCCAAATGTGGAGAAAAATACCTTGTTTATTTACCCTTCCATGTCTCTCATGATTTTATAAATTTCCATAAGGCCCCCCCTCAGACTCTGATGCTCCAAGGAAAATAACCCTAGCCTATTCAGCCTCTCCCTAGAGCTCAAACCCTCCAAACCTACCAACATTCTTGGAAATCTTTCCTGAACCCTTTCAAGTTTCACAGCATCATCTTTCCTATAGCAAGGAGGCCAGAACCTAATTGTGTATTCTAAAAGTTTGGTATGTGAGTAGTGCTGTTTGGTGGCATCACCAAGTTGACACCTTGTTTTTGGGTATGCCTGATGCTCCTGGCATGCCCTTATACACTATGTCCTGGCTTGATGGTAATGGTTGAGTGGAGAATATGCCGACCAATGAGGTTAGTTATTGTGCTGGAGTACAATTCTGCTGCTGTTGATGGCCCACAGTGCCTCGTAGATGTCCAGTCTTAAGGTGCTAGATCTGTTTGAAGTCTGTCCTATTTAGCACTCTGGTAGGGCTACACAACACAATGGAGATTTATTCTTGATGTGAAGGAGGGACTTTGTCTTCACAAGAGTTGTATGGTGGTCACTTTAATTGCTATTGATGTGGATGGGTGGGATCTGCAGCTGGCAGATTGGCAATGATGAGGTCGTGTTTTTTATTCTCTTGCTGGATACCTCACCATCTGCCGCAGATGAAGTCCTTTAGCACCCAGTCACCTCGATCAGTATTGCTGCTGCTGCTGAGCAACTCTTGGTGGTTGACATGGAAATCCTCCATCCAAAGTGTATTTTGCACCCTTGCCATCCTTCAAGTGTTCAAAATGGAGGACTGAGTCATCAGCAAATGGAGGACACTACATGGTAATCATGAGGTTTCCTTGCCCACATTTAATCAGATGCAGAGAGTCCTAATGAGATCCGGAGTCAACGTTGTGAGCGCTCTTGGCGAATTTCTCCTGATTGTGCAGTGCTCACTTTCTCCACCACTGTGTTGCCATGCTAGTTGAGTCTGTCTGGCTGGTGGAATAGGACATATCCAGGAATGGTGACGGTGGTGCCTGGGACATTTGTATGGTATAATTCTGTGACTGTTGGACTGTTGCTTACTTGCTGTCTCACAGACTAGTCATGTGAATACACAAATTTGGAGCAGGATTAGGTCTTTGGTCCCTGCTACCTGCTTGGCCATGCTTTAAGGTCATAAATGTGGTCTCAACTCCATTTTCCCCCAATATCCTATATAAAGTGAGGCCTTATTAAAATTGAATGGCATTTTTTTCTGTCAGGTCTCCCAGTTTTGACACTAGCTCTCAGATTTTAGTAGGGATGACTTTGTAGGATTGACAGGCCTGTTTCTGCCATTGTCATTTTTGCTGTCTAGATCAATGCCAGTAGGTCTTTCTGGTTTCATTTCTTCATTGAAATTTCATAATGAATGATACAACTAAGTGACTTGCGAAGCCATTTCAGAGGACATTTGAGAGTCGGAAACATATTGCTGTGGGTCTGGAGTCACATTTAGGCCAGACCAGGTGAGGATGGCAGATTTCCTTCCCTGAAGGATATTACTGATGCTCAATGTCTTCTTTGCTTTCAAGATTTTCTCAACACCAGCATGTATCATCATAGTATGCAGTTTCAAAACATCTCATTTGCTACCCAATTTAGTATAAGTTTGCATTAAGCTTTGCTGTCCAGTCAAACTACTTGATCCATCCGTTTCTTCCTCGGATGTAAAATCATGTGACTAATTTCAGCTGAATGTTTTTATTTTAATACAGAATTTGGAGCTTGCATAGGTCTGAAGGAGAAAGTGATGATTGATTTTAAGAGGAGACTTGCGTACATGAGGGAGAAGAAAGTAAAAGCACATGGGAGTAGGCTCAGAAAAAATAATTGGACTCAAAGGAATCTTGCATAGAGTGTAACATTTCACAAATATCATTTTGGCTTGAGTGGTCCATTTCAGTGTTGTGGATTCAATGTAATTTTGGTGTGAAATATATTTTGGACAGTAAGTTTTAAATATGTTTCACATGCAGAGTTCCATAAAGTTGTCCTCCTCTAAGTGCTAGAAGAGAACATGTTAAAAGGACTTGCAATACAACTGGATGAAGTACATTTTTTCTTGTTCGCTAAGGATTATAGGTGTTTTGTAAATACATTACTGATCCGACAAATCTTCACCTCCAATAATTTCTTCAAATGTAACCACATATATCTGAGCTGCAACTTTGTTTTCAGTCCATTTGTAGCCCGTCTAGTGTTTGTCAATGAATTAAATGCTTGTCTGGAGCATGGTGTAGCAGGCAAGTGCTTGGTGGGCTCATTGAGCTAATTTCAGAAACTGGTGAACATGTCCACTGTACAATGCTCTCTCTTTTTCGTGAGGCAGAGTAGCACATTGATGCAGTTTGCAGCTGGGACAATATGTGAACATACAACTTTTTCGAGCAGGAGTAAGCCATTTGTTGCTTTGTTTTGACCCAAGATCATTTTTTGTTAAAAATCCCAACACCAGGTTATAGTCCAACAGGTTTATTTGGAAGTACTAGCTTTCGGAGCACTGCTCCTTCATCAGGTGATTGTGGAGAATAAGATTGTAAGACACAGAATTTATAGCAAAAGTTTACAGTGTGATGTATTGAAATCATATATTGAAAAAGACCCATATTGTTTAAGCCTCTCATCTTTTAGAATGACCATGCTGGTTTCACTTTTCATATGTAAATCGCAAAACTTTTTTATAAATTACATTCTCAAGTGCTCTTTAACAATTGGTGTCATGTTGGCCCAGATAAGGTATTGAAGGTGTTAACTCCCTGTGAGGCTGTCTGTACCACAATGGTCAGACTGATTCTAATCAACATGATCATTCCAAAAGATGAGAGACTTAACGAACAACCAAGGTCCTTTTCAATATATAATTTCAGTTACATCATACTGTAAACTTTTGCTATAAATTCTGTGTCTTACAATCTTTTCTCCGCAATCACCTGATGAAGGACCGGTGCTCCGAAAGCTAGTGCTTCTAAATAAACCTGTTGGACTATAACTTGGTGTTGTGTGATTTTAAACTTTGTACACCCCATCTCCAAATCATCATTTTTTTTTGTGTATAAGATACTGATGATCGTTTGGATGGAGATAGCATGAGAGTCCAGCATGAGCAGGAAATCACTATATTTTGAGGTTGATTTCTGGTCTGGATTTGTTATTCTGTGATCAATCTTTAGCAATTTTTGTGCTGGAATTATTTATACTGAGAGTTTTAGAATTATTGAGTCCCACACACCGCATCCTTGAATGTTTAAGACTTTATGTGAACCTAATTAACACTGGCTGGAAATAATAATAGGTTACCCAGTGTTCCTCATAAAAAATAAAATCCTTTTGCAAATGCAGGGAGCTGATATTTTCAGTGACGAGAGTTTCTAATCAGCTGAATATTTCAATCTATACATGTCACTGGGTAGCATTGAACCCTTGAAAATAGCAGCACTAAATGTTCTGTAAATGTTTGACAAATGCTTCTATTGTTAAAGCTCTACCTGGGCATTGCTCATGTAACCACAGAAATGAGCTTTACTGATAACCTAGAAACTAGGTTTTAGAATACTATTCTATTTACTATATAGAATTTATTTCTGTCTATTTGTAGTCAAGTTTGTTTGTGTTAATGAGTCTAAGAAGTAGTAATTTGTATTATGTGCTGATGTTTTGAGAAGTAAATTTTGACACTGTTGTCCCAGTGAGAGAATCTTTGGGGTGGGAGTTGGCAAGCTGACTTTAACTTTCAAAGCAAAGCACCCTTTTTGCACTGCACATCACCACCTCCCTTCACCCCCCCCCACTGAAATAAACAGGCTTTTGTTTAATTAAGAAATACACCATGTCTGCAGAAGGTAGAGCCTTGTATATGAATTTATGTAGCTTCTAGTTCATATCGGTGAGTGAGTGACATTGTAGACTTAAATTGGTTGTCAGTGTAGTTCTTAGACATTCAGGATTATTCTGTAAGCTCTGCACTGTTGTGGAATCACACCAAATGTTGGACACTAGATTCTGAGTTTTGTACGTATAGGTTATTTGAGTGCAGTCAACATTTTGCCTGCAAACAATCGAAAGCATGGAATGTATGGCTTACATCCTGAAGTTCATTTTCATGTTAATTGTGTTTTGTTTTTAATTCATTCATGGGATGTGGGTGTCATTGGCTGGACTGGCATTTATTGTTCATCCCTAATTAGCCTTGAGAAGGTGGTGCTGAGCTGCCAGCTGAGAATCGTGTAGTACGGAGGAGGCCCTTTGGTAAATGTGCACTAGTCCAACTTTCCAGCTGTCAGTGCATAGCCTGAAATGTTATGCTATTTCAAATACTCACCCGAGTACTTTTTAAAGGTTGTGTGGTTACCCACCTCACCAGCTTTGCCAGACAGTGCATGCCAAGTCATGAATAGCTTCAATCCATTTGGTTTAACTAGACTCAAAAATCCACTATGGAGGCCATTCTAGGATTTTCACGAATGACATTGAAGAAGCAGTGAGGTATTTTCAAGGCAGGATGGTAAGCGGCTTTGAGAGGAACTTGATGTCCTTCTGGATGGAAGAGTTTGTAGGCTAGATAATGCTTGCTTGATGGCAGCATCCTGTGTGTGGAGAATATCACCCATTGCTGCTGGCTTTACTGTTAGTCACAGGTTTGAGATACCTTGCCGTTAGAGTAATTTGGGATAATTCGGCACTTTTCAAGTTGAAGAATAGTAGCTTTAGACCTATCAGAGTTTGTGAGAGCAACAAACCTTTATCTTAATTTAAACAAAAACTTGGGGAGAATTGCTTCCTGGTGCATTCTCAAAAGCAATACCTCAAATAATCAACATTCTTTTCTTCATGCAGTATAAATGCTTGTTACCTCTGGAATTTGATGTTCTTGCATTTGTAACTTAAGACGTTTCTGTAGCATGTCCTTTTTAATTGAACAGTACTCAAATTCTGCATTACCAAGTGACTAATCATCCGTTTCTTAAGAAACTTGAAAAGGTTTTGAGTTTTAACAAAAGAATGACAGTGTGCCTTGTTTAAGAGTTTCCTGGAAAGCTCACAATTACCAAAGGGCCGCCTCCGTACTACACGATTCTCAGCTGGCAGCTCAGCACCACCTTCTCCTGGCTAATTAGGGATGAACAATAAATGCCAGTCCAGCCAGTGACACCCACATCCCATGAATGAATGAATTAAAAACAAAACAAAATTAACGTGGAAATGAACTTCAGGATGTAAGCCATACATTCCATGCTTTCGAGTGTTTGCAACAGGCAAAATGTTGACTGCACTCAAATAGCCTATACGTACAAAACTCAGAATCTAGTGTCCAACATTTGGTGTGATTCCACAACAATTAGCAGGAATTCCCACTGGTGATTAATTCAATAAAACGTTTGTGGACAAGATCACTTTCAGCATGGTGCTTTTTACACTGGCACAAAAGATCATGGAAGCTTGATTTGCAGGGAGTAATTTGTCCTTGAAATTGTGTAATTTTTATTTAGCATCACTTACCCTGATTTGGCTGAATTGCCATGGTGATGGGGAAAGTTGGGAGATGCATCGCAATGCGGAAGGGAAGTTCCAAGCCACAGTTTTGAATGGAAATGCAGTTTTGTACGTTGGCAATGTTTAGTTCCTGTTCACTGGCTTCTTTCTGGAGAAGGGTGTGCACACAAAGCATAGAAAAAGTTTTTCAGTAGAATTTTAAATGCCCTGGGTTGGTGTATAAATGCAACTGATCGTAGCTATCAATGTCTTTTCCTAAAAATTGATCTGGAATGACATGAAACAGATTTTACTCACTTAAATTTGTACATTCTAACTGAGGGTTTGTATTATTTCATGTGGGGTAATAGTTTTTCATGGGAGTTACCCCATATGGTGGTAGGAACCTGCAGATATTAATGTAAATTGATGGCTGCAGAGGTAACACAGAAGACCAAAGTGTAGTTGAGAGCTTTAAATGTGCAGTGAGCAATGTTCCCAATCCCTTAGTGTTTCCCCCAGGGCTACATACAGGCTTCAAGAACAATACCTGCATTTTTTTCCTGGACACCCAAAAGCTGTAAAGATTGATTCCATAGTTCTGGTGCTGACAGGACAAGAACCGAGAGACTCAAAAATGTTGACTGACTGACTGAATAACTTACAGCTCTTTTAAGATGTGCCCTGTGCAGTTTGCCAATATAAGTATGCCAGAGCAAATAGAATAGGAGGATTGTGAACGTAAGAACAGGAAATAGGCTCCTTCGCTCTTTAGAGCTTTCAATATGATCATGGACGATTTGGTTGTGGTCCCAACTCCATTTTCCCATTTCCCGCTTCTGCCACCCCTAACAATATCAGTCTACATTGTTCAGTGTTTAACACTTTTGACTGACCAGACGTTTTGGATATCACCAATTACATTATTGTTGTCTCCTAAACCCTTTTGAGCTGTTGGCAAATTTCAAAGATTCACAACATTTTGGGTCAAGAAATTTCTCCTCTTCTAGGGGAAACCTTTTTTTCCTCAGCATTTATCCTTTTTTAAGGCTAGAATCCCTACAGTGTGGAAGCAGGCCATTTGGCCCATCGAGTCTACACCAGCATCCTGCCCAGACCCATCCCCTGTAACCTGCATTTCCCATGGCTAATGCATGTAGCCTACGTATTCCTGATCACTATGGTCAATTTAGATGGCATTTACCTAACCTATACATCTTTTGGACTGTGGGAGGAAGCCCATGCAGATACAGGGAGTATGTGCAAACTCCACACAGTTACCCGAGGCTGGAATTGAACCAGGGTCGCTGGTGCTGTGAGGCTAACCACTGAGCAACCGTGTTGCCCCTGTCCAAGTCCTTAAAAATCCATGTGTTTCAATTGGACTAATTCTTCTTCTGTGCTGCAGAGAAGGAGGCCTAGCCTCCTCAAATTGCTCCTCCTGGGACATTACCACATCCCATGAATTGATCTAGTGAACCTTCCTTGCATTTTTTATAGGACAAATTCGTTGGGTAAGAAGGACAAAACTGATTTGTCTCGGTATGGCTCATCAATACTGTGTATAATTGTAGCAAGATATGGTTGTTCTATTGCACTCTAACCAGTTATTAAAGGCCCACATACCATTTGCTTGTTAGCTTTGTGATTCATGTCCAAGGTTCCTCTGAGTGCAAACATTTCCCACCAGTCTTTCACCATTTTAAAAAATCAACGTTTGTACTTTTCCTGCCAAAGTGGAGAACTTTCAATTTGACACATTCTTCCCATTAATTCAACTTGTTTCCATCCCTCCACAGCCTTAATATCACCCTAACTTTGTATCCAATAATCATGGACATGTGATATTTAGTCTCCTCCCCTAAGTTGTTACTATACATATTATAGATAGCTGAGGTCCAAGCACTAATACTTTCAGAACACCACAGTTTACTGCATAGTTACTGCACAACCTTCCAACTTGGAAATGATATCTATCGTGAGGCTTAGTAAATTCCCCACACCTGAAAGGATGGGTGCCAAGTTATACACAAGTCTCTGCCAAGTTGGAACTATACACTTGTCAAGTTCCTTGACAGTAGTACGAAGTTCAGGGAGAATCAACTTCTTAACATGCTGCAGAAACCCATCTCTATACTGCTAATTCAGTCAAGTTTCTAGTCGATGGTAACCCCTGGGATGTTGATGTGGAGGAATTCAGTGATGTGGCGATGTGGGATCATATACCCCTGTTAGTG
The DNA here is from genome assembly GCF_037043375.1 of Chiloscyllium plagiosum. Classification (NCBI taxonomy): domain Eukaryota; kingdom Metazoa; phylum Chordata; class Chondrichthyes; order Orectolobiformes; family Hemiscylliidae; genus Chiloscyllium; species Chiloscyllium plagiosum. Next base: position 28,505,037 of record NW_028270162.1, on the reverse strand, counting down.
AATGTTGCATGTGGACCTGCGAAATACCTGATGTGCCTAATATTGCTCCTGGAAAGCTATCCAAACACTCAAGGAACTAGAATGGATCCCCTACCTTAGATTGTGGTGGTAGTATGAGGGATGTCCTAGATAATGCAATCTCCAGCATTTGTTATTTTTAGTACAGATTACAGACTGTAGTTGAATATAATTCTGCTACTGCTGATGGCCTACGTCACCTTGTTTATCTCCGCTTTGAGCTGCCAGATATGATGTGAATCTATCCCATTTAGCACAGGTGGGTAATTGCTTCCCCATTTGTTCTTTTTCGTCAGGGTAGGGGTTAAAGAGGGGGAGCAGGTTAGCTTGTTGGCGAGATGGTTTGTGTGTAGTTCAGACTAGTGTAATTCAGTTCCTGTTTGTGCTCAGACTAGGGACTCATTTCCTTCTGAGACTATTCAAGCTAGAGTCCCTATACCTGAGCCAGGATTCGCATCTCACTTGCTCAGGAGGTATGTCATCATGCTTCTGGACAGGCTGAATCAAAATATCCGTAATTTTTTGGATGCCTAAGATCCCTTGTGACCTTTTGGCTACTAACTGATCACTTCACGGGTACAGGTGAATGTTAAAGTCCCGCTTTGACTCTGTAATACCATCACAGTGCAAGTCTCTGCTATGTTTGATGACCCTTTGTGAAGGTACGAAAAACCCGTCTTGTGATACTGGTTCACTTTCTTCAGTGTTTCCTCAGTATGTTGTTAAAAATCACACAACACCAGGTTATAGTCCAACAGGTTTAATTGGAAGCACACTAGCTTTCGGAGTGCCGCTCCCTCATCAGGTGATTGTTGGTCTATAACCTGCTGTTGTATGATTTTTAACTTTGTACACCCCAGTCCAACACCAGCATCTCCAAATCCTCAGTATGTGGTTGCATTGGAAAGTTCTATTACTTGCCACCAGAGGGAGTTACATGCAGCTTTACTGGGGAAGTTGGTGAGCTATACATTGTTTGATGGTAGCACTTGGAGCCAGCAGAGGGAGACTGCAGATTAGTTTCCTTCATTTTATTTTACATGTTACCCAGCAAGGGCATCATTCCCCCTCTTCTCTCAGGCCTCCTGCCAGAAACAAGTGAACGGTTCCACTAAAAGACAGAGGAGAAGGGAGACTTCTGATTGATCTGACACTTCAGAGAGACTCAAAGCCAACATCATTCTGCCAGCTCTACCCGTCACTATCAGTCAGTGAAACAGAAGCTTTGAGGAAGGTCAGAGATGGGCATTGACAGTTTTCGACAATCGCTGTTATTAAATACGCAGCCCCCACCCTGGATGCACCCATGCTTTCTGTTTTAGGTGGGAGGGGGCTGCATTCCTATACTAAGTTGGTGCCTTTTGCCATTTTGCTTTATTTTTGCTTCCACATGTTTACCCCCTCCCCCCCACTATGATGTTGGCATGGGGAGAGATATCCTGGGTCTTCAGTCTTGCTCTCAGCATGTGGGCATCAGTAAAATGAAGCAACAATAAATGCGGAGGTGGAGTTGGAGGAGGGGATGGAAAAATCTTGAAAAGACAGCTAGTGTTTTGAAGGTACAACTGCATTGTTCAATTGTATATTCATTCATGGGATGAGGACATCCCTGGCTAGGCCAGCATTTATTGCCCACCCAAGAGTCCAGTTAAGAGTCGACCACATTGCTGTGGGTCTGGAGTCACATGTAAGCAGGACCAGGTGAGGAATGGCAGTTTCCTTCCCTAAACAGCGTCAGTGAAGCAAATGGGTTTTTCCAACAATCGATCATTCATGATCATCATTGGATTCTTCATTCCAGACATTTTTCAAATTCTACTATCTGCCATGGCCGGATTCAAACCTTGGTCACCAGAATATTGCCTGGGTCTCTGGATTAATAGTCTAATCATAATACCAGCACAAGGCTATTGTCTCCCCAATCTGGATCTAATATTTCCATACTGTAACTGAACAGTAAAAAGCAGTAAATTCTGAGCACAGCACCACTAGTTGGTTGGAACATGGCCCAGAATCACAAAGTTTGTTGCATAGATCCTTCTTTTGCTATTGATGTGCACATAGAGGACTTTGACAATCTCATTATGTTGGCTTCACGAGGGGCATAGATGAGGTAAATGGCAAAGGCCTTTTCCCCAGGGTAGGGGAGTTCAAACCTAGAGAGCATAGGTTTAAGGTGACGGGGTAAGATTTAAAAGTGACTTGCAGAGGGTGTTGTATATATGGAATGAACTGCCAGAGGAACTGGTAGAGATTGCTGCAGGTACAACATTTAAAAGAAATTTGGACAGGTACATGAGTAGATAAGCTTTAGTGGGCCATGGGCCAAATACAAGCAAATGGGACTAGTATAGTTTAGTTTGGGAAACCTGGTTGGCATGGACCAAAGGTCCTGTTTCTGTGCTGTATGAAGCTGATGGTTCAGTGTCATTATTTCTTAGTTCTGAAATGTATTTTCTAACTGATATATTCTTCAAAAAGAACACTTTTTGTTCTTTATCTAATTTCTATCTCCCTTGTCATTCAGGGACCTCTGGATTTGTTTGTCCCACATTTCTCTTTTGAAAGAATATACTTGGTTTGCACTTGAATGATCTCCATTTTGGAAGTTGTTCATTGTTTTAGATACAGTTTTTCCCACCAACCTTTTTCATTTTTATCTCATCAATCTAGCTCCCTTCTCATCAATTGAATTCTGCTCTCTGCCAATTGATTGGTCAATTCCAAGCAACAACAATGTCATTTTCTGTTATCATCCAAAACCTTTTATGATCACCTTTTTGAGATCATATTATTAATCATGTTCTTGCAATATCCTCCTTCTTATTCATTCATGGTACATGGAGGTCACTGGCTGGGCCTGTATTTATTACCCATTCCCCATTGCTTTTGAGGAAGTAGTGGTGGGCTGCCTCTTGAACCATCAGTCCATGTTACTTCGGTTGTCCCACAATGCTGGAAGCAGGGCATTTGGGAATTTTGACAGTGAATGAATGGTGATGTATTTCCAAGTCAATGGTTTGTTGGGAGCTTGCAGATAGTGATGTTTCTGTGTACAGGTCATTCTCTTATAACGTGTATTTCATCATTTGGCTGTAATGTGATTGTTGAATTGGAGAATGTCTTTTTTAAAATGTGAACTCCCATTGGCTATTACATGATTCCATCCCCGGTTACCTTAAGTCCACTCTAGGTGTTTACTTCAGGTCAAGCAAGAGGGATTGGATGACGCGGCAATTTTTTTCTGACCTTATTGATGTTTGAGGATGTTTTTAGAAATTATTGCAGGAGAAAAGATCTGGATTTCAAGATTCTCCTCATTCTGGACAATGCACCAAGCCCTCCTCCCACCACTGTTGAGCTTTCTGAAAACGTTAAAGTGCTATTTCCACAACATCTCTTTTTAACTTATGGATCAGGGTGCAATCGCAGCTGTTAAAGCTTCGTATTCAAGGTGCACATTCAGGAAGCTGATTGTAGCTGCTGAGGGAGATAATGAGGACAGTGCTGTTCAATATTGGAAGAGCTTTAACATTAAGAATGCTCTTGACATCATTGTGGAGGCTTGGGGTGATGTTAGTAAGGACTGCTTGCACGCAGTTTGGTAGAAGCTGCTCCCAGATTTTCATGATTTTAAAAACGTTGAACTGTTAGAGGAGCTTCCAGCAGTCAAAGAACATTGTGTCACTCTTACAAAGCAAGTTGGATTTGAAGAAGTGGAAACTGATCTCCAACAACATGTTGCTGCAGGGGGAAATGGAAGCTCAAACTGTAGGTGAAGTCCAGGATGCAGCACCATGAGAACTTTCCACTTTTGTCTTCTATCCTAACAAAAGGTGAGAAGCAGCTGCAGCTCTTAGACAATGACGACAATGCAGAATGCAGCAGGAGAGCAGTTTGTGGCATAAAGTCTTACCTGGCAGCCTGTGAACAGCTTCTTCATGAAAGAGAAAGATGTCAAAGCAGCAAAAACTGGATGCCTTTTTTAAGCCAACCTCCAAGAAAATTGTCTGAGGATAATGAACCACAGCCATCCACTTCTGGACTAAATATTTCCTTTTGTTGTCATTCTGCATCCAGAATTGCACCTGAAAGTAATGATGATGCAACTGATGACCCTCCCTGTCTTAATACAGTACTGTAACTCAACAAACTCAGAAACCTCTTAGTGTTAAATTTATTACAGTATTTAATTAAAATACAATTTTAACATTTACTTAGTGCCATCATTTGTGTTAGGCTAACTATTATTTTTGTTTTAAGTTATACTGATATTATTGCTGGTTGACTCTAACCCTGTTTGTCCCATAGGCCCTGTCATTTCTATTGCATGATTCTCTACAACATGAGGTTGCACAAGAATGCAACTATTGTATTATAGCAGAAACAGACTGTATATGCTGTTCTTGTTTTAGATGGTAGTATCATGGGTCTGGAAGATGCTGTTTGAGGAGACTTAGTGGATGTCTGCAGTGCATCTTGTAAATGGTAGACGCTGCTGCTACTGACCATGGGTGGAGGAACTGAATGTCTGTCTGCGGATGAGTTGCCAGCAAAGATGCTTTGTCCTGGGTGTTGTCAAGTTCTTCGAGTGTTATTGGAGCTGCTCACACTCCTACTTGTGCCTTGTTGACAGGCTCTGAGGAATAGGGAGGTAAGTTACTCACTGCAGGATTTCTAACCCCTGATGTCATGTTCTATTTACATGAAAGTCCAGTTCAGTTTCTTGTGAAAGGTTATTTTAAATGTTTTGCCACTGACTCATGTGCGACTTGACTCACCTCATTTCCAAGAACCTGGTCCATCACATCACATCATATCATCATTGATGGTCCCTCCTAGATGAGGACGAGTATCTTCCACTCTCGGGGAGTCTGTAGGTGGTTTTGCAGACTGATGCTAGGAGAAAGTGAGGACTGCAGATGCTGGTAGACGTTGGAAAATGTGGTGCTGGAAAAACACAGCAGGCCAGGCAGCATCTGAGGAGCAGGAGAATCGACGTTTCAGGCATAAGCCCTTCTTCAGGAATGAGGCTGGTGTGCCAAGTGGGCTGAAATAAAAGGTAGGGGGGAGGGAATTTGGGGGAGGAGTGCTGGGAATATGATAGGTGGAAGGAGGTGTATCCGTCACCTCCGGATACATTGTATCACCCTCCGTCACCACACACATCGTTTACTGTGTCCACTGCACCCAATGTGGTCTCCTCTACATTGGGGAGACAGGCTGCCTACTTGCGGAACGTCTCTGGGAACACCTCTGGGACACTTGCACCAACCAACTCAACTGCCCCATGGCTAAACACTTTAACTCCCCCTCCCACTCCGCCAAGGATATGCTGGTCCTTGGCGTCCACCATCGCCAAACACTGGCCACACGACGTCTGGAGGAAGAGCGCCTCATCTTCCGCCTAGGAACCCTCCAACCACACGGGATGAATGTAGATTTCTCCAGCTTCCTCATTTCCCCTCCCCCCCCCCCCCCCCCCCCACCTTATCTCAGTCCCAACTCTCTGATTCAACACCGCCTTCTTGACCTGCAATCTTCTTCCTGACTTCTCCGCCCCCACCCCCTCTCCGGCCTATCACCCTCACTCTCACCTCCTTCCATCTATTGTATTCCCAACGCCCCTCCCCCAAAATTCCCTACCTTTTATCTCAGCCCGCTTGGCACACCAGCCTCATTCCTGAAGAAGGGCTTATGCCTGAAACGTCAATTCTCCTGCTCCTTGGATGCTGCCTGGCCTGCTGTTTTTCCATCACCACATTTTTCAACTGTGCAGACTGATGCGGCTACCACTGACTGTGACACTTGGGGCAGAAGGTGGTTATAGGAAGGTGTCAGTGGGGCGTTAGTGAGGCAGCATGTTCCTTTTGCTGTTTTGCCTGGCTTCTGCTTTTTCCCTGATGGCTAGGCTCTGGATGCTCTATGCCTTCCCTGTTGCTGCTGCTCCTCCACTTAGGACAGCCTTGGGCCAGTGTTTCTCAGGTGTCTGTAGGAATGCCACACTTCACACAATGAGGCCTTGAGGGTATCCCTGAAGCACTTCCTCTATCCAGCTGGGGTTGGTCTGCCGTTTTCCGAGCTGGCAGTAGAGCACCTGCTTTGGGGAGTCTCGTGCTGGCCAATGTGACCAGCCGCTGAAAAATGTGTGGCAACCCTTGTGGCCAAAGGGTTCCTAGGCGGAAGATGAGGCACTCTTCCTCCAGGCGTTGTGTTGCCATGGTCTGGCAATGGAGGAGGCCAAGGACCTGCATGTCCTTGGCGGAGTGGGAGGGGGAGTTAAAGTGTTCAGCCACGGGGCGATTGAGTTGGTTGGTGCGCGTGTCCCAGAGGTGTTCTCCGAAACGTTCCGCAAGTAGGTGGCCTGTCTCCCCAATATAGAGGAGGCCACAGCGGATGCAGTAAATGATGTGTGTGGAGGTGCAGGTGAATTTGTGACGGATATGGAAGGATCCCTTGGGGCCTTGGAGTGAAGTGAGGGGGGAGGTGTGGGCGCAAGTTTTGCATTTCTTGGGGTTGCAGGGGAAGGTGCCGGGAGTGGAGGTTGGGTTGGTGGGGGGTGTGGACGTGGGCAGACAGGCCGCCTACTTGCGGAATGTTTCAGACCACACCTCTGGGACACCTGCACCCACCAACCAACCCAACCGCTCCGTGGCTGAACACTTTAACTCCCCCTCCCACTCCACCAAGGACATGCAGGTCCTTGGCCTCCTCCATCGCCAGACCATGGCAACACGATGCCTGGAGGAAGAGCGCCTCATCTTCCGCCTAGGAACCCTCCAACCACCTCCAGCTTCCTCATTTCCCCTCCCCCCACCTTTTCTCAGTCCCAACCCTCGGACTCAGCACCGCCTTCTTGACCTGCAATCTTCTTCCCGACATCTCCGCCCCCAATCCCTCTCCGGCCTATCACCCTCACCTTAACCACCTTCCACATATCGCATTCCCAACGCCCCTCCCCCAAGTCCCTCCTCCCTACCTTTTATCTTAGCCTGCTTGGCACACCCTCCTCATTCCTGAAGAAGAGCTTATGCCCGAAACGTTGATTCTCCTCCTTTGATGCTGCCTGGGCTGCTGCGCTTTTCCAGCAACACATTTTTCAGCTCTGATCTCCAGCATCTGCAGTCCTCACTTTCTCCAATGTGCCCAGCCAATCAAGGATGGTCAGTGCCTTGAAGCTGGGGATGTTGACCTGGTCAAGGACACTGGTGTTGGTGTGTCTGTCTTCCCAGTGGAATTGCAGGATGTGGTTCTGCTCCAGTGCCTTGTGGTGTCTGTTGTAGACATTCCACATCTCCAAGCTATATAGGAGGGTGGGAATCACAATAGGTCTGCAAACCATGAGCTTGGTGTAGGATCTGATGTCATTGCTCTGGAACAACCTTTTCCTCAGGCAACCAAAGTCTGTGCTAGCACACTGGAGGTGGTGCTGGGTCTCTTCTTCAATAGATGCTTTGGCCGACAGGACACTCCAGGTATTGGAAGTAGTCAACATTCTCAAGGCATGCCCACGGACCTTGATGATCAGAAGTTCAGTCCACAGTTCCAGGCCAGGTTGGTGGAGAACCTTGTGTCTTGTGGATGTTCAGGGTAAGACCCATGCTCTCATCTGCCTCCCTAAAGATGGTCTGGAGTACATGCACAAGCATCATCTGCATACTGCAGCTCGATTACACTGGTTGGGATGATTTGGAGATGCCGGTGTTGGACTGGGGTGTGCAAAGTTAAAAATGACACAACACCAGGATATAGTCCAACAGGTTTAATTGGAAGCACACTAGCTTTCAGAGCGACGCTCCTTCTCAGGTGATTGGAAATATGCTGTTGAGACAATAACAGACTTGTTCAAGGAAGGGCCGGGACAGATGTTAGATGTTCCTGGGGACATTGCATTCAGCAAAGGGGGAAAAGGAATAATTGCTGGTACATTCAGCAAAGGGGTCAATCACCTGATGAAGGAGCGACGCTCTGAAAGCTAGTGTGCTTCCAATTAAACCTGTTGGACTATAACCTGGTGTTGTGATTTTTAACTGGTTGGGATGACTTTGGTTTTGGCTTTAACTGTTCCATAATGTTGGCATCTCTGATTTTTTTTCCCTTCATGCTTGTTCCAAGTTGAGTCTACCCTTGGACCCTGCTGAAGCATTCTCTTCCTGCAGTGCTGCAACACACTCCTTATCCGATATAGCTACTCCCCCCGCCACTCCTTACATTTATATATTCATTGTGGGACATGGGTGTTGCTGAATGTACCAGCAATTATTCCTTTTCCCCCTTTGCTGAATGTCATGTCCCCAGGAACATCTAACATCTGGCCCGGCCCTTCCTTGAACAAGTCTGTTGTTGCCTCAACAGCATATTTCCAAATTGGTGATCTTGCCCCAAAAACCCTCCAATCTTATTTTATTGACTATATTCCATAAGTTCGTGTAGTGTTTAGATTTCATTACTTTCTCCCTTACTCTGACTTCACTTTTTGTTTTCAATGCTGGCCCTATCTGTCTCTCTAAGTAGTTTGTGAACCCTGGTGTTCTACTTGAATATTCTCTTTTGGTTTTCATCTCCCTGCAATTAAAGTCTTTCCAGCAGCACTAGAAAATTGCTCTGCAAGGTATCCGGTCCCAGCTCTTGTACCATCTACCCCAGATCCAGCCCCAGTGTCCTTGGAATCATTCTCTCCTGTGCCATCTTTCCAGTCACTCGCCTTAACTTCCCATTTCTGCCTTCTCTTTTTACATGGTCTGGGAGTAATCTGGAGATTAATGTATTTGAGGCCCAGCTCCCTAATTTTCTACCTAGGGCCCTACATTCCAATTCTAGGATCACATTCAACTTCTTGCTTAAGTCATTAGTACCAACAATGACCACAAACTCTGGCCATTTGCAATCCCTCAGAAGAACAGCAGGTTTTTTTTTTGTGATGTCCTTGACCCTGGCACCAGGGAGGCAACCTGTCATCCTGGACAGCCACAGGAATGCTGGTTTGTTTCTCTAATGAATCAATCCCCCATCACTATTGACGACAATAAATGCTGAAAATTACAGCAGGTCAGGCAGAATCCGTAGAGAGAGAGAGCAAGATAACATTTCAAGTCTGAATGAGTCTTCATCAGAGTTCTTTCTCTCTCTCTCTCTCTCTATGGATGCTGTTTGACCTGCTTTGATCTCTAGCATTTGTTGTTTTCGGTACGGATTCCAGCATCTGCAATAATCTGCTCCCCCTTCACTGTTGTTTGTCCTTCCTGCCTCCCTGCCTGTAGAGCTGAAGCACTTTTGGTGCCACAACATGGCTCTTCTCTGACTGCATTCTGCCGATGAACCAGTGCCCTCATCAGCTCCTGACATGGAAAGCCGATTGTGAGTAGGACCCTAGTGGACGTCTACACTACCTGCCTGTTTTAAATATAGAATACTGGCCGCAGTTAATGGTTGTTTGGTGTATATGGATATGAAAAGGGGAAAAAAAGACAGGAAGTAATATGAATGGATATCTTGGATCAGTTTTATATTTGAGAAACAAAGATACCCTGGAGCAACACCATTATAATTATCCATTGATAATTATTCTCAAATTTTGGAATAGTGCTGCCCCAAAGGTTGATGTGAATAACTTTATAACCTCTCACTTGGACATTGGAGAATATAATTTGATCAGAATGAAGAAAAAAAAAAGACAACAGTTGGGCAGATGTTGGAAATTATATCTATGTTAAAGCATTTCACGAGATTATGAATAGTTTCCATTTATTTTAAAATGCTTTGAGTGGGGACATCACTCAATCCAATTCTAAATGAATCAACACAAGGTAAACTTTATCTTCAAAAACTGTGTAGAATGTGGCTAACACATTGAGCTGTTGGTTGACGTGTTAAGAATTTAGTGGTGAGATTTACTGATCACTTATTAAATATAAACATTTAGATAGGAACAATATGTGACATCAATTTGGTTCAAGGCAACAGTTTTCAGATGTGAGTCATATCATACTGACAGTGATGGTGTGTGCTATTGTGACCCAACTGAACTGTCATTAATAGTTGTAAAATACTTCGCCATTTTAGGTCTGAGTTTCCTTTTCTTTGGTAAAATGTGTTGATTTAGGGTGAGATTCCTGGCAGGAGGTCTGTTGTGGCTCATGTTGCCTTTGCTCGTGCAATTGTTCTCTCTTCAGCTCATTAGTTATGCAGCCAGCATTCGAAGCCCCAGCCCATGGACTTGTGCAGCAGGTCAAGGTAGAACTGCTTGCCACTGCAGGGATTTGGTGAAGTTCAGCCTCCCACACTGTATTAAAACCTATTTCGGATGTTGCAGGGAAGGCACTGGCCTTCGCTCTATGGTCCGGTCCCATTACCGCAGGTAGGTCCTCGGTCCATCACCAGTATCTGGAGGTGCTGGTGGAGAAGAGGATACTACTGTCGCTTGCTGATTGGTGAAGGAAATTGCACCAAAGCCAGAGTCAGTTGTGAACAATGATAACTCTGTTTCTCTCTCCACAGATGCTGCCAGATCTGCAGCATTCTGTGTTTGCACCTGACTCAGTCAGCCTGAACTGAGATAATGGACTGGATCAGTGTAGTGTTCAAGTTGAAACACAATACACAGCAACAGGGAGATTAATGATACTGTGCTTTCTGCAAGACTAAGTAGCACTGTCTACCCACTGCTATCTTATACACACAGGACGTTCACTCACTGTACATGCCTCTCACCAAGGCATGGCCTACAACTTGCACTGCTGCATGTGTCAGATTGACCTAATGGCTCCCTTCCTGCCTTCTGTGTTTGTTATTTACTCATTGGGAGCTCCTTATTACCTTTCCTGTTCGTACATCATCACTGACTGCTCTTCCCAAAAACTGTCTTCATACTCAGTCCATCCTTTTCAGACTCATTGCAGGAAAACTGTCCCTCACAGACTTATATTTTCACAGCATTCAGACTGACGCAGCTTGGGGACCTTCAGGGCTGAATGTGGTAAATTCTCTGGACTGTAATCAAGCCACCCTTGACTGACTTTGACAGGACCCTGATAGACCATAGATCCCACAAATGCTTGGTAGTTGCTTTTGATTCTCTCTCTCGGGCTTGGCCATTTTGTTGAAGCATGTGTAGTGTGTTTGCTGCCAAAGCTTTTGTCACATGCTGTCGGTGTAACACTGACAGTGCAGTATTATGTCCACTTCCCCCTTAACTGTTCAACGCTCTGAGTTGCGATAACGTGCTATCTTACTTCTCTGTGCTTAGAAAAATGTAACCCAGGCAGCCTCCAAATTAGCACAAGAGTGAGCGTTGGGAAAGTAAGTTCAGAGCCTTCAGATGCATCATGTGTAGATGCATGAGGTTGGTGTGTGTGACCAGGTGGACAAAGTGAACTGGCAGAAACACTGAAGTCATATGCGTCTCTGAGTTTCAAAGTCCGGTTCTGAAGGACTGAGGTGGTGAGTGAGTTGGTTGGAGAGGAGATGCGATGATGTGGTGGTGATGCTGGTTTGTCACCGCTTAGACAAAACGGTGGAGGAGAGCTGTGTAGATGGAGCACAATATTAGAGTTAGACACCATTAGATGGAAGTCTGGAGAAGCAGGCGACCAGCTAGCTGCTGTTAGGTCACCGCTAGTGGGAATTGGCTCCGTCTAGTTTCTCAGAAGGACAGACTTGGGAGTTACATCAAAATGAGGTGGATGGGCTATTAATAAGGTTCAAATCCTTATAAGGCGGTCTCCACTCATTAGTCTGATTCTGTAGCCTAAGGGGAAAACTGGGAATGTCTGTTTTCTCCACGTGGGGAGTCTGATTGCCACTGTATTTTCCCAACTTCCCTGTCAGTACCCATGCTGCTCGAGGGAGTAGAAAATTCTGTCCTTTGAATATCCTGTCCTCTGGTTGTTTATCAAGGCAATTCAGAAAAGAAATCTGGGGAGAAAAGTCATAATCGATTTAAATGGAAGAAAAGGTGGGGGTTATGCTTCCAAATGAACCTACTTGGCTGATGAGCATGTTGAATGAGAGCAGCTCCTGGAGGCAGCCTCATATCGCATGGAAGATCTTACCTCCACAACTGGCTTCAGCTTTCATCCTCCCGTCCTGCTTCCTGCAAGAACTCCCAGTTTTCACAATTTCTCCACCTCTGCCACATCTATTCTGACAATGACACTTTCTAAAACTGTGATTCAGATAACTCTTCATTACTTTTTTTTCCTCAGCTGAGGATTTTCACTGCTGTGATTAGGAGGGGCCCTCAATCGTGTCCACTTCATTCTGTGCCTGCTTGGACCATGATAAAGATCGCCTGGCCCTCACCTTCAACTTCACCAACTTCCGAGCGCAATGGATCATATTCTGCTACTTCCAGCTTGATGCTACCATTAAGTATATCTTGCCCTTCCCTTTCAACATTCTGAAGGGACCACTCCTTTCACGACCTCCTGGTCCGTCATGTTCAATGCCCCCTTTCCTGTGGTCCCTTCCCCAGAGCCAGAGTTGCAAGTCCCAAGTGAAACAATTTGATTGCAGTTGTTTTGAATAAAGTACGTAAAGCAGAACCTAGAACAGTACAGCACAGGGATGGGACTTTGGCCCATGATGTTGTTCCAAACATGATGCCAAATGAAACTAATCCCCTCTACATGCTCTCTGTCCATTTCCCTCCATTCTTTGCATATTCATGTGCCATAGCTGGAAAGGCCAAATGGAAGTTGGGTAATTTAATTGCTGAATGACTCCACTCAACAATCAGTGTAATGCTAGCATTTTACTTGCTCACTCTTTCTCTACTTCACTCCCACCCTGATCCTCTGTGACCTCTGCTTCCTTCGCTAGTGCAGTGAAGCTCAACAAAAATTTGAGAAACCTCACTTCACTTTGCAGTCATCATTATTACTCTCGGCCACTTCCCTTTGGCTTAATACACGTTTTCATTTCTGTTGTTTAATCTCTCATGTCGTCCACCCATTTGCTCTTTAACTACCCCTTTTTCCTTTCTCTGCCTCTGTACTTGTAGCTCTCAACATTTTCCATTTGAAACAGAAGGTCATCTACCAAAAAAAAATTAACTCACTCCTTCCACAGAACCTGCCTGCCAATCTGAATATTTCCAACATTTTCTGTTCTTCTAGCTGGTTGTGTCTCTGCCACCTTTGTCATTGTGCACCCAAGGCCATCAATGTAATCCAGGTTGTGATTAAGTAGTTGAAGCATAAGGTTTAAATGTGCACATAAATTGAAAGGACATAAATGAACTGGACATCTCTTTCACGAGCTTGGCACAAGGTGGACCAAATGACTGCCCTCTGTGCTATATCAATCAGTGATGCTTTTGCAGAAACAGAAATGCCATCCTTAGATTGTAATAATTTGATTTAAAATGACTGTGTCAGGACTATTGTGAAATACTTTATCAACTAATGTAGCCTTATCATTTGAGGGTAATTTTCTGAGGTTTGAGCTGTTTTGTATTAAGATAGATCAGATTGATATAGTCAGAGAACGGATGGATGAAATATTTAAAGCTGTGCTATCGCACTATTAATCCAACCATAAACTATGATTCTCTGCTTCATGATTCTCAGAAGTGTTTTAATTTAAGTTAAGCCACTATCTGATCTGATCAGTTAGTGGCTTAACTGAGGTCATTACCTTCAAGCCTCCACCAAACTGAACCATTGACCCTTTTTAGAACTTGCAAGGTCTTGAGTGAAGATGGAGTTTAATTCAGATAAATGTCAGGAGCTGCATTTTGGGAAAGCAAATCTTATACACTTAAATGGTAAGGTCCTCTGGAGTGTTGCTGAACAGAGACCTTGGATTGCAGGTTCATAGCTCCTTGAAAGTGGAGTGGCAGGTAGATAGGATAGTGAAGAAGGCGTTTGGTACGCTTTCCTTTATTGGTCAGAGTATTGAGTACAGGAATTGGGAGGTAATGTTGCAGCTGTACAAGACATTGGTTAGGCTACTGTTGGAATATTGTGTGAAATTCTGGTCTTCCTATCGGAAAGATGTTGTGAAACTTGAAAGGATTCAGAAAAGATTTACAAGGATGTTGCCAGGGTTGGAGGATTTGAGTTGTAGGGAGAGGCTGAACAGGCTGGGGCTGTTTTCCCTGGAGCGCGAAGGCTGAGAGGTGATCTTTATAGAGGTTTATAAAATTATGAGGGGCATGGATAGGAAAAATAGACAAAGTCTTTTCCCTGGGGTGTGGGAGTCCAGAACTAGAGGGCATAGGTTTAGGGTGAGAGGCAAAAAATATAAAAGGGACCTAAGGGGCAACTTTTTCACACAGAGGGTGGTATGTGTATGGAATGAGCTGCCAGAGGAGTGGTGGAGGCTGGTACATTTACAGCATTTAAAAGGCATCTGGGGGATGGGTATATGAATAAGAAGGGTTTAGAGGGATATGGGCCAAGTGCTGGTAAATGGGACTAAATTAGGTTGGGATGTCTGGTCGGCATGGATGAGTTGGACTGAAGTCTGTTTCCATGCTGTACATCTCTATGACTCAGTGTTCTGAATCATCTCAAATGCACTGATCAAGATAGTGTGTGATTTAATGC